>NW_027464605.1:5694803-5705714 GCF_043290135.1 Rhipicephalus microplus
CGAGGCTTTCTGTGCTGATGAACGGCGAGGCTTCACGCTTTAAAGACGTTTCGTACATTAACTATCCAATCGTTCAAGTCTCAAGGCGCAAGAGTACGGTGATTTTGGTTTATTTGGGAACAGTGGCACAAGAGGTGATCCGCAGTCTATTTATATTTGCAGTTTGCGCATAGTGTGTAAAACGAACCATGACAGGAACTAAATCATATACGTGACCAGAGTAAGTCCTTATTTATTTATTTATTTATTTATTTATTTATTTATTTATTTATTTATTTATTTATTTATTTATTTATTTATTTATTTATTTATTTGTTTTTTGTTTCTTTCTTTGGGCGATTTTTTTTTTTCAACACCTTGTGCGAACTTTGTACTTTGGAAGGTCTGAGGCACTGTAAGATGATGAGAGACAAAAAAAAAAAAAAAGACACACAAGGCTCTCTTTTCTTCGTGCCCTGAGTTCCATGTTCAGGCTTTCATATGTTGCACGAACGACAAGTTGAAAAACCGAGAGTTGCCACATTTTGTCGGACTTATCGCACTGGAGGAAGAGCAGAAAGCATGCGATATGCGTTCAGGACGGTGAGAAATTCTCTGTGACACGTCACCAATACCCGACTAAAAATTCAAAAAGCTTATTTATATGACACGGTGCTAACCTATAGCAAATATGATCCTTCTCACTTGCTTCTTTGTGTGTATAAATGATAAGACACATACCTTTAGGCTAGAATCATTACGAATGAGGCTTCTATATCTTATATACCGCATTTGCATTATTCTAACGCATAGTAAGTGTAGCCCTAAAATACCTGTGCTACCCTGCCCCGTCGCGGTGGTCTAGTGGTTAAGCTACTCGACTACCGACCCGCTGGTCACGGCATCGAATCCCGGCTGCGGCGGTTGCATTTCCTATGGAGGCGGAAATGTTGCAGGCCCGTGTGCTCAGCTTTGGGTGCACGTTAAAGGACCCCAGGTGGTCGAAATTTCCGGGGTCCTCGACTACGGCGTCTCTCATAATCATACGGTGGTTTTGGGACCTTAAACCCCACATATCAATCAGATTCGCGTTACCACGTAATCTAGACGACAGACACTGTCATTTCCGGTTACAACTTATACCGCGCAGGAATTCTAAAACGAGCGCATTTATTTATTTATTTATTTATTTATTTATTTATTTATTTATTTATTTATTTATTTATTTATTTATTTATTTATTTATTTACAGAATACTACAAGCCCGGCTGAGGCCCTATAGCAGGAGAGGCAAAAGCGTACTCGAAAAGGCAACACATAGACACATTTACATACAGTACATTGAAAACAAAAGAACGAGGTAACGATTTGAACGAGGTAAGCGTGAGGGGCTTCCGATAGTCTCAGAGTTCGGGTCCACTCGTGCTCAAACGCATAAGACAGCTCGTCCGCCGCACCCATAAGCCACTGGAACAAAATTATCGCGTCTTATCAAGATCTTATAGAGCTAACAAGCGAATAATCTTAACAAAAGAAGCCCCTAAGAAGCTGCGCCACATTCGCGAAGGAGCCCGAAAAAGAGGAAATATAGGAAGTTTTCTCTTTCCTGAAAAATATTTCAAATCATTATTGGAAAATGTCATTCTGACACTTTGGAGATATGAAAAAAGCCTATATGCTTTTAAAACTAATTTGCATAGAGAAAATCTGCCCAACATATTTACTTTTTAACATTATCTCCAAGGCAGCCTTCATTTTGTTTAATGCAGATTTAGCCATGCGTGATTAACGTTACACAATTGTTGATTCCTCCGCGTATGTTTGACTTCAAACACTCAACCGCTCAACGTGACCGACGAATGCACTGTTAGTAAAGACAAACGTGCTCTTGATGAAAGGATGATCACTATAAACCTTATTTGCGGGATTTACACAAATAAGCCCCCCTCCCCTCCTTCCCTATGTAGAGTAGCCAACCAAGCCAAGCTTGGTTAACCTCCCTGCCTTTCCTTTCTCTCTTTCCCTCCAAAAAAAAACTAAACAAAAAACGCGGCAAGTGAATGTGAAAAAATACAAGTGACTCGGCGAATATATAAAGTTCAAATCTGCTAACTTTAAACGGCACTGACAACTCTGAGTATCATTATAGGGAGTGGGTGGCGCCTGGGGCAAGGCCTGCTAACCTTTTCCCGTCATATTTTAGATTGCAATAGTGGATAAAAGAAAAAAAACTGACAATTCATTCGTTTTGTAGCAAGAGGCTATTAAAGTAAAGGACACGAGGTTTTTGTAGAAACATTTTTTTGTTGTTGTTGCTGTTCTTGGCGAAAACTTCGTCCACTGATGTCGGGGGAATGAACCCAGAACCAACGTCTTCAGGGGGGGGGGGGGGGGTCTTTCTACCAACTGAGCTAAAGAGGATGCTCAGAAAATGGTAGTGCGAGGACGAATCAATCGACAATATAGCTTATGGACGGAGTATTGAAAATCGATTGCGCCATATCTTCCGCCATCTTCCAACACGTTGCAGCGTTTCTACGGAAATGATTTGCAACATTCAGTGCAATAGTCTCCGTCCTGAACATTTGTCGGTTTCATTTATACGTTTCGCTTTATATTAATATATATGATCCTTTCTTTTTTTTTTCTTGCATGGGGTTGTGAGGAAGAAAGAACTGAACTCCCCTACGTGGTTGCTTGAACACGCTTTTAAATTACCTGCACGGTCAATGCGATCGCGAATTTTTTCTCAGTCGCGTGATAGGATTGCACGTGCCACTTAACAGGTGGATGAGATGTGGGTGCTGCAGATATGCAGTGTTGGGTTGTGAATTTTGTTTTGCATTCATTATTACTGCTTTGTGGTATCGTATCTAGCCTGAAGCTGGCAAAGACGCGGTCTGCGGATGTTTCACTGGTGGTTGTTGGTTGTTTCCAGTGATACCCAATGCATCGTGGAGCATGTTGAGGCGTCGTACATGTACTGCGTCAGCCAGCCGTTGATCCTTGCGAGGATGCTGGCCCTGAACACTGCTACGTAAATCAACTTCAGCGCATGGCAACTAACCAGAATTGACGTCAACCCGACGTGACAGCTGTATCAAAGGAGCACATACGGATTGCTTACAAAATTGGGTAGGCAGCACTGCAACCCCTATATTGACGTTTGACAGAGATTAGCGTCTATCTCAAAGGTAGTTCATCTGTGGTAAAATGCTTCATCGCCACGCAGATTGCTTGGGTTCGATTCCTGCTGGGACCCTGACATTTATTCTTCGCATTCGTCGAGTCGACGCTATACCGATGCCGGGCATTTTTTAACGCTCGCGCGTTAAAAATGACACGTGTGTTCTCGTCGTTCCTGGGTACATACTAAAGTGTCATTCACCTGTAGCAGATACCCGCATACCGGCGGCACATACCCGCCCGTGGGTATGTGCCACTGTCTGGCGGGAAGTGTTTGATGACATACGCGACGGGATTGTGACGTTATTCATGTATTGAGCAGCTCGTCATATTCGTCAAAGCATCTTACCATACCAAGTTTTCTTCACGCCAAATTAAGGGGGTGACCACGAGAGCACACAAACGAAAGCGGCTAGATAGATAGATACACTCAAAGTCGGCGGAGTTCGCAAAGAAATGCTTCGCACTTAAAACAAGAACTTCGCGAGGAGGGGCCATCACGTCCCTCCCCTCCCTGGCTTTGCCAGTGCTCATCAGCGTTTCGCATCCGTACACCTTTCAAGGATGACACCGGTCGCGACGCCCAGTAGCCTCGCTTGCGTCACCGAAACAAACCTCGTTGCACCGTTCTGCACGAAAGGGTAGGAAACAAAGCATTCTCTCACTGAGCAGCCGCGGTAGAGCACGCGTATAGGAAACCGGGCACAAAGAATCTCCTTCCCCGCTGTGTGCACCGATCTATTGCCTTTGCAGCAACCTAACGTTGACATTCAACAGGAAACTGCACAGCGGTAATGACGACACGGGACCTGTCCTCGGCTGCCTTTTGTTTGTTGTTATGTTTTTTTTTCTGTCCGCATCTTGCACGGATCGCAACTCTGTTGTGCGGCGCCGATGATGGATCCCTGCGCACGCCGCTCCACTGGATGCCGTCCTGCAGGGCAAGCGTGCGGATGCCTGAAATTGTGCGTGTGTGCGTACACTTACGTGCGTCTTTGCAACGAGTGCACGCGCTCAGTTACCTGCAGCGGGGATATGTCGTATCTTTTTTTTTTTTTTTTGCTTGGGCTACAGAAAAAAGGCAAAGGTACTGAGTGCGCGTGCATCTCTTCTTTTGCGCCAGCCTCCGGTTCTAATGGGAAGCTAAGAACGGAATGGAGGACGCAATGCAGACGGTTACGCACATCTTTAGCGGTTCCAGAAAAGCGGCCTCACTTCGTGGCCGTTACTTCGTCGGCTGCACGCGGAAAACGGCAGTGACTCGTTTTGATGGTGGCGGGTATATATAATAAGGCTGTGCGTGAAACAGGCGTATATCCACCCCAGACGATGAACGGGCAGGCATTAGTGCGATGGCCTTGACCTAGTGACGCGAGAGGCCCTCTTATGGCGTCTGCCCTAATTCACGGTTACGTGAGCGTTGAGGGAAAGAGGCCTTCCTGAGTTCCTGGTATCCCAGTTTTTGTTCATTGTGATGTAACAAAAAAAACAAAAATAAAAGAAGGAAGAAGTGTAAATAGAATGAACCTGTTGTGATGAAGAGACGCTGTTTGGAACCCTTCAGCGAAACAGTGTTATTTTTCATTCCCATTAGAAATGAATCAGAGCCGATGCTCATCAATCGGAGCAATGTCATCGAACACGTCTCGTCAACTATATAGCTCAGCGCGAGGTCACGATGCACGCATGCTCCAAAAGCCCCACCCCCCTTCCCTCTATTTCCAACATGTGCCTACATTACTGTGATGGCTCCCCTGAACATCTATGTTCAGGGGCGCCATCACAGTCTGACGAGTTGAGTCCATCGATGTACGCGGGTACGCGTAATGGGGTAGCGATAGGACCATTAATTTTGAACGCACCAGATCTCTGCAAACGAAGTCACGAGAAATCCTGATGAAGAAGTGTCAAGACAGTGACGTAGTTTGAAGGCCAGCCTCGAAGTCTCCACCGAAGTTTTTCATAATGTGCGCACCCAAGTACTGTGGATGTGATGCAGCGTGGTTATTACGCTTGGTGTTCTTATTCAAGCAAGTGTGATGTTTTTGGCGATTGGTCTTCCTGAAAACAGGAATGCAATAATTCCTTAGAACATAAGCTTGCGCTTTTTTTCAAATTTCAATAAACAAATACGCAGGAAAGAGACTGGACCAGTGCGTTAGCTGTATCACATAAATACTGTGGTGGCAAAACACTGCCTACCGATTCTTCCCGCGTTAACTTCATGGCGAAAAACAAAAAGATGAATTCAATGGTAGTTTGAGAAGACAAGCTTTCGCTATTATGGCATGAAACCGAATATATTTTGGTGCACCTGGTGTTCAACGCTGCATTCAGTGTTGTCATTTCTGTGTTTGCGCCCGCCTTTCTCTCTTTTTCCAACATCCAAGTATACTGCGTTGAAGTCTGTGCTGCGTGATAGAACCGTGTATATATATGCGGCACATAGGAAACCAACAATCATGTCGATCCCCTTATATACGGCAATCTTTTCTCTTTAAGGCGTGGGTTGAGCGCACCGTCGTAATTGTATGTAGCCGCCTCTCGTTAGTTCTTGAACCGGTCGTAGAGGGTGGTTGTGGTATATGTAATGAAGTGCACATACGCTGAAAAAATGCAAATGGTACGATACTAGAGGACGTTACTTGTAAAAAAATATAAAAATCACCATATTGTTACGGGGATTACAAATACGCGGTTCGTTTGGTACGGTCGATTGTGCGGGAAGAACTCAGCAATTCGGGCTTCGATGTCTGCGCCGTTGCTCAGTCTCGACCATTTGGCTTCCGTTCAAGGTCGCCGCCTCGCCCCAGGTCACCGCCCCAGGAACGGTCTTTTCCACGCTCTTGCAATCCGGCCGAATAGCGAACGGCGGATGATCGACCGATCTGTTTTAACTGCCGCCGCATAGGGCACGTGACACTGTATTGCCGAAACCATTGGTCTTCGTCACGAACACAGTATAACACTGCTCGCCGCGCCGACAGCTATACCGCCTTTTCCAGCCTCCTGTGCCGATTCCCGACAGCTACGCAGCACCTCCACTAATTTGTCACGGGGATTACAAATACTCGGAAGAGAGAAACGAGTGTATTTGCAATATTTACACGTAGGTGTGACACCCCAGGGCTGCTAGGATCTCGCGCGCCGAATCCGCTTCTTCTTCATCGATGCGTCTATACGACGGCGGAGCCATACCTCGTAACCATATCCATGGAATGAATGATGATGAGTTGGCCGAAGCGTCCATCAGTTCATTCGCGCTTCCGTCCGTACTTGCATCCATGCGTTCATCCGTGCGTCGATTGATCCGTTCATCCATGCGTTCGTGCATTCGTGCATCCGTCCGTCCTCTCGTGCGTCCATCCCTACGTTCGTCCGTCTGTTCGCTTCGCCCCACTCGTCATAATTCACCTCGTGGATGTGCTATGATTTTTTCAAACACTTTTTGTCCACATTCTAATGCAACAGACATTTGCAGCATTTGGGCACAGGCATGCGCACAACAGGGACAGAGAGGGTTGCCCCCCTTTCACAGTCACTTAAGAAAGGGGGAGGAGAGCAAAGTCTGCCCCATACATTGATTCAAGGTGCAAGTTTGCAGCGTACGTTGACTGAAGTATACGGATACGATTGCACTGCCGTGAGCCTTCGCACCCTATGAAGGGGAACCCAGTGCAAGCCTTACGTATGCGGGTATGTGCTGCGGACTTTTACAAAGTCTATTTTCTATCATGGGGGTAGAATCGAATGTATCTGAGCCCGTTTAAATGAGTGTTTTGCTTACAAAAATAAACCAAACACGCGAATTATTTCGACCTTTTTTGAGAACCTTATTCAATGCAAGCGTCAAGCTAATCGTGTTGTTGAACTTGAACGTTCAAAGCTCAGTGCTCTAGATAATTGACACATGCCTCTAAGTCACAGAGTTGTCACTGTGTTCAGTGTGACCAGAGTGGTTCGTATAACTACCGCATTAGAGTTAAAAATTTGTAGCACTCTTTGGTTTTTAATTGCGTGGAAGGACGGCCACGGAAGGAAGGCGATAAATGCAATGAATCCGAGTTGACTCACCCAACTCTCAATCGAAAAAAAAAAAATGTTAGTATTCAGTCCATTATCACCGAGATGCATATTGAAGCATAACGATGCCAATTTGGCGCAGCAGCTGGCGCTATACATACTAACACAGTGAATGGGTGCTATAGAGTGCTAAATTGAGCGATTTATTCGATGCTTATCGTAGAAATAGCGCAGCAAGGTCATCAGTTCAAGCGGCTTCCGCCTGTGTGCCCCTCTGTCTTGTGTTCTCATTTCTGGTGCGCTGCTTTTCAAGTGAAGAAAGTGACGCTTTGGTCTGGGAGGAAACTGCAATTCATTTGTGTCAGCCGTGCTCAAACCTGCTGCGCAGCTGGGAAAATGTTTTTCGTTTCTTTTTTCTTTTGGTGTCATTTCACCCAGGACATCAGCGACATTCGATCGCCCCCCGGGGCACCCCTCGGAAGTGGGAAACTGTCGTGTTTCGTTTTTTTAGTTTCCTTCGTGTCGTCCGCTCCTTAATTTTTGCTGTTATCTTCTTTTTTTGTACCGTCGCATACTACTTTGAGAGACAGAAAAGAATACACACACAAAGAAAGGCCACTCTTCTCCTCTGCTCTTAACGCACCGAGCACCCATATTGGATACCCCGAGAACTCAAGTTGAACTCTAGTTTCGGAATACGAGAATGAGCACACTTTCTTATCTCTGAGGTGCTCAGCTTTCCCTCTCAGCTGGAATGCGCGCTGTGCAGACATTTGCGAGCGGGAGTCGTTGCGCGAGAGCCTCGCTCAGCTGTGCCAAGATAACGCAAATAACACGAGTCGCTCGACCTGGCGCTACTGCCAAACCACCGCGCTGCCTGCTCCACCACGGCGCCGCCTGCTTTCTTCTTGCGAAGAGTCACGTGACTACGCTCCAGGTGACGTCAGGCCAGCGGCGGGTTCGCCGAAAATCACGTGGGCAGGCTACGCTGCGTGTCGTCACGGGCGCTGGCGACGGCCGCTTCCTTCCTCCTCTCTCGCATATCCTCCTTGCTCCTGCTGGTGCCGCAGGAGGAGGCAAGCAGCTTTGAAAGGCGCTTTGGCAGCGCGCTGGCTGGTGGGAGCGGTGCCTGCTTGTACTCTCGGCTCTCCTTACGTGCCCCTCGGTTCGTGGCGTCGTGACTGTGCCCGCGAAGAACATTGGTGTACGACGTGCTGAGTGTTACGTGTTACCTGTGTCCCCAATAGACGACTCTCGGGCTTTCCACGAGGAACTGGCAAAGGATAAGGTTCGGACGTCTCGTGTCGACCTCGGAAGGATTATTACCCGGGAGGCCGTCGAAAGTGGACCACGCCAGAAGCAGGATGTCGAGAATCAGCGCCTGGATCGAGCGCCGAATCCGGGTAGGTCGACCGTTTGCGTCCGCGTTTACTTCGCGGTGTGGAGGAACTTCCGAGCAATGACAGGCACTGGCACACCCTGGGGTAGCGTCGGTTCCTTACATTATGACGCGCCACTTCGGGGTTCGAGCGCGGCTTCGTTACCAGTCGAATTCTTGTGCTTCGCGATGACGTAGAAGCAGTAGGATAGTTTATTTGGCCTTGCTTATCGTATCGCGAACGTGAGATATCGATGGCCAACCTACGCACGTGGATATTTTAAATTGTATTGCAGCTACATATGAGGTGTTAGGCACACTATCGTGATTACGAAGCCCGGCTGTGTATTCCATCTCGGAAAAATAAGTGATGAAACGTTGATGGTCAAAGGCCGGAATTCCCGACGTTTTGCAGTGTTCAGATATTGAATGTTTAGCCCCCTATTCACAGCAGCATGCGCGTAGATATGCTATCGGTGCATTCTCTTCTTATCGATGACGCTAGTTCCTTCTTTTATAAGTGAGCGTGGGTTTCAGTTATCACTTCTGGCGATTCGTTCAGGTCCTACAAACGATCCGGCCGAATCACACACTTCGAAACGCATCGAAACTTTGTCGTAGCTTCGCGACAGAAACGCGGTAATCGGTAAACAGTCCCGAATGAATCACCGCCAACAAGAGCCGTTGGCGTGCGTGTTGGTCAATTATCGCTGAGCTATCCTTGGCTCCAATGGAATAACTGCGGCGATCGCCGAAGGCTTTGGAGATGTCGTTTGGGGAAGCAGTTATTGCGATATCATAGCCTAACGAGCGTCATTTGATTCCTATTCTGGTGGCACGCGATTCTCGCTCCTTCGACTGGAAACGCTTTAAGCTTGATATCCGCCGTCCATTAACCTGTTTCCGTAAGCGGCAACGATTGCCATCGCTCTAAGCATATGCGATCGCTAACTACTGATATGAACCAGGCCGTCACTGCTTCCGTAAAACTTTTGTGCTTTAACGGGATGTCGCGAAGGTATATCGAAGCGAACGACATTCCCAACAGTGGCCTATGTTGACGTGACTTTGTTGAAAGCGGCAAATCTCAACTTCAGCAGTTAAGAAGACCAGTTTGCTGGAACTCGGAAAATATTCGGGCCAGTCTTTTTCGCAGCCTTATTATTCTGATCGTGACGGTTCACGAGCAATGTAACTTATCTACGTTGTTGCTTAATGCGTGCTTGTCTTGTGGCGTTAAGGCTATACTCCATCTTGTTTTCCTTTCGTGGCATTGAAGTGGACGTGCGTCGCATTTCTCCAGCATAATCGATGAGGGACAAAAAAAAAAAACGGCGGAGAGAAAACCTTGATATAAGCGCTTTTCGCACCGGCTCCGTCACAATGAACGTGGTAGAACAGTCAACACCATCGTCGTAACGGCCGTTAGCCCTGTGAGATTGGCTACCCACCTTCTGGTTGAAAGGACGGAGCGTCAAGAACAACACATGAGAGTGAGATAGGGAGGGGGGGGGGGGGCAACGCTCTGTCATTTTGTTACTCCATTTAATGAGACACTGGAAAGAGAAACTGATTTTCTCGTCCATTACAGCTACAAAAATATGGAAAACACCACTTTTAACCTGATCAGACTCTTGCTAAACGAGGAAACTTGCCAGAGCGAAGTGGCCACGGCGCTTTGAAGTTGCCGTGACGTCAGAGATTTCTGACGGCCTCTGCTAACGGCTAGGTAGTCGTTTATAGGGGTGAATTTTTCGCACTGCGTTCTAAAGGACCAAAAGTCTTCGGAAAGTTTTGAATAATTTCACTCAACTAATGTGCACAAAGCGCTCAAAAATATTGAAATTTGTGACGTCATGTTGACGTTCACGCGCTGAAGTTTCGACGCTAAATTAAAATTTTCCGTTTACTTTCTACTATTTAGCTTAGCATGACGAAATAAGTGGCAGTAGAGTTCTGAAAGAATAACTTATCTGTCTGAAATAACTTATCTATATCAAAATAGCAGCTAATGTTGCCATTCCTGAGATCACTTCGCATTAGTCTTCGGGAAACATACCAATATCAATCTCACGAATGCCTCAAATTTGGACGCGGATTGTACAATATAAAGACTTTCTTCCACTGTTGTACTTAAGCGCATGGTGAACACAAATGGGCCTTACGAAAAAGGAAAGTTGACATCAGTGGCGTCTATGTACCTTACTCGTGCAAGGCATTTATTAACCGCAATAGGCGAGAAAATAATGCGGGTACCATTTATAAAGGTTGAACGGTCATGCAAGTAGTTAGGAAATTAAATGCAGGACTTATCCATATGGAGTAGCCGAGTTAACATGAACCTC
>NW_027464606.1:2500-25000 GCF_043290135.1 Rhipicephalus microplus
ACCTAACCTAACCTAACCTAACCTAACCTAACCTAACCTAACCTAACCTAACCTAACCTAACCTAACCTAACCTAACCTAACCTAACCTAACCTAACCTAACCTAACCTAACCTAACCTAACCTAACCTAACCTAACCTAACCTAACCTAACCTAACCTAACCTAACCTAACCTAACCTAACCTAACCTAACCTAACCTAACCTAACCTAACCTAACCTAACCTAACCTAACCTAACCTAACCTAACCTAACCTAACCTAACCTAACCTAACCTAACCTAACCTAACCTAACCTAACCTAACCTAACCTAACCTAACCTAACCTAACCTAACCTAACCTAACCTAACCTAACCTAACCTAACCTAACCTAACCTAACCTAACCTAACCTAACCTAACCTAACCTAACCTAACCTAACCTAACCTAACCTAACCTAACCTAACCTAACCTAACCTAACCTAACCTAACCTAACCTAACCTAACCTAACCTAACCTAACCTAACCTAACCTAACCTAACCTAACCTAACCTAACCTAACCTAACCTAACCTAACCTAACCTAACCTAACCTAACCTAACCTAACCTAACCTAACCTAACCTAACCTAACCTAACCTAACCTAACCTAACCTAACCTAACCTAACCTAACCTAACCTAACCTAACCTAACCTAACCTAACCTAACCTAACCTAACCTAACCTAACCTAACCTAACCTAACCTAACCTAACCTAACCTAACCTAACCTAACCTAACCTAACCTAACCTAACCTAACCTAACCTAACCTAACCTAACCTAACCTAACCTAACCTAACCTAACCTAACCTAACCTAACCTAACCTAACCTAACCTAACCTAACCTAACCTAACCTAACCTAACCTAACCTAACCTAACCTAACCTAACCTAACCTAACCTAACCTAACCTAACCTAACCTAACCTAACCTAACCTAACCTAACCTAACCTAACCTAACCTAACCTAACCTAACCTAACCTAACCTAACCTAACCTAACCTAACCTAACCTAACCTAACCTAACCTAACCTAACCTAACCTAACCTAACCTAACCTAACCTAACCTAACCTAACCTAACCTAACCTAACCTAACCTAACCTAACCTAACCTAACCTAACCTAACCTAACCTAACCTAACCTAACCTAACCTAACCTAACCTAACCTAACCTAACCTAACCTAACCTAACCTAACCTAACCTAACCTAACCTAACCTAACCTAACCTAACCTAACCTAACCTAACCTAACCTAACCTAACCTAACCTAACCTAACCTAACCTAACCTAACCTAACCTAACCTAACCTAACCTAACCTAACCTAACCTAACCTAACCTAACCTAACCTAACCTAACCTAACCTAACCTAACCTAACCTAACCTAACCTAACCTAACCTAACCTAACCTAACCTAACCTAACCTAACCTAACCTAACCTAACCTAACCTAACCTAACCTAACCTAACCTAACCTAACCTAACCTAACCTAACCTAACCTAACCTAACCTAACCTAACCTAACCTAACCTAACCTAACCTAACCTAACCTAACCTAACCTAACCTAACCTAACCTAACCTAACCTAACCTAACCTAACCTAACCTAACCTAACCTAACCTAACCTAACCTAACCTAACCTAACCTAACCTAACCTAACCTAACCTAACCTAACCTAACCTAACCTAACCTAACCTAACCTAACCTAACCTAACCTAACCTAACCTAACCTAACCTAACCTAACCTAACCTAACCTAACCTAACCTAACCTAACCTAACCTAACCTAACCTAACCTAACCTAACCTAACCTAACCTAACCTAACCTAACCTAACCTAACCTAACCTAACCTAACCTAACCTAACCTAACCTAACCTAACCTAACCTAACCTAACCTAACCTAACCTAACCTAACCTAACCTAACCTAACCTAACCTAACCTAACCTAACCTAACCTAACCTAACCTAACCTAACCTAACCTAACCTAACCTAACCTAACCTAACCTAACCTAACCTAACCTAACCTAACCTAACCTAACCTAACCTAACCTAACCTAACCTAACCTAACCTAACCTAACCTAACCTAACCTAACCTAACCTAACCTAACCTAACCTAACCTAACCTAACCTAACCTAACCTAACCTAACCTAACCTAACCTAACCTAACCTAACCTAACCTAACCTAACCTAACCTAACCTAACCTAACCTAACCTAACCTAACCTAACCTAACCTAACCTAACCTAACCTAACCTAACCTAACCTAACCTAACCTAACCTAACCTAACCTAACCTAACCTAACCTAACCTAACCTAACCTAACCTAACCTAACCTAACCTAACCTAACCTAACCTAACCTAACCTAACCTAACCTAACCTAACCTAACCTAACCTAACCTAACCTAACCTAACCTAACCTAACCTAACCTAACCTAACCTAACCTAACCTAACCTAACCTAACCTAACCTAACCTAACCTAACCTAACCTAACCTAACCTAACCTAACCTAACCTAACCTAACCTAACCTAACCTAACCTAACCTAACCTAACCTAACCTAACCTAACCTAACCTAACCTAACCTAACCTAACCTAACCTAACCTAACCTAACCTAACCTAACCTAACCTAACCTAACCTAACCTAACCTAACCTAACCTAACCTAACCTAACCTAACCTAACCTAACCTAACCTAACCTAACCTAACCTAACCTAACCTAACCTAACCTAACCTAACCTAACCTAACCTAACCTAACCTAACCTAACCTAACCTAACCTAACCTAACCTAACCTAACCTAACCTAACCTAACCTAACCTAACCTAACCTAACCTAACCTAACCTAACCTAACCTAACCTAACCTAACCTAACCTAACCTAACCTAACCTAACCTAACCTAACCTAACCTAACCTAACCTAACCTAACCTAACCTAACCTAACCTAACCTAACCTAACCTAACCTAACCTAACCTAACCTAACCTAACCTAACCTAACCTAACCTAACCTAACCTAACCTAACCTAACCTAACCTAACCTAACCTAACCTAACCTAACCTAACCTAACCTAACCTAACCTAACCTAACCTAACCTAACCTAACCTAACCTAACCTAACCTAACCTAACCTAACCTAACCTAACCTAACCTAACCTAACCTAACCTAACCTAACCTAACCTAACCTAACCTAACCTAACCTAACCTAACCTAACCTAACCTAACCTAACCTAACCTAACCTAACCTAACCTAACCTAACCTAACCTAACCTAACCTAACCTAACCTAACCTAACCTAACCTAACCTAACCTAACCTAACCTAACCTAACCTAACCTAACCTAACCTAACCTAACCTAACCTAACCTAACCTAACCTAACCTAACCTAACCTAACCTAACCTAACCTAACCTAACCTAACCTAACCTAACCTAACCTAACCTAACCTAACCTAACCTAACCTAACCTAACCTAACCTAACCTAACCTAACCTAACCTAACCTAACCTAACCTAACCTAACCTAACCTAACCTAACCTAACCTAACCTAACCTAACCTAACCTAACCTAACCTAACCTAACCTAACCTAACCTAACCTAACCTAACCTAACCTAACCTAACCTAACCTAACCTAACCTAACCTAACCTAACCTAACCTAACCTAACCTAACCTAACCTAACCTAACCTAACCTAACCTAACCTAACCTAACCTAACCTAACCTAACCTAACCTAACCTAACCTAACCTAACCTAACCTAACCTAACCTAACCTAACCTAACCTAACCTAACCTAACCTAACCTAACCTAACCTAACCTAACCTAACCTAACCTAACCTAACCTAACCTAACCTAACCTAACCTAACCTAACCTAACCTAACCTAACCTAACCTAACCTAACCTAACCTAACCTAACCTAACCTAACCTAACCTAACCTAACCTAACCTAACCTAACCTAACCTAACCTAACCTAACCTAACCTAACCTAACCTAACCTAACCTAACCTAACCTAACCTAACCTAACCTAACCTAACCTAACCTAACCTAACCTAACCTAACCTAACCTAACCTAACCTAACCTAACCTAACCTAACCTAACCTAACCTAACCTAACCTAACCTAACCTAACCTAACCTAACCTAACCTAACCTAACCTAACCTAACCTAACCTAACCTAACCTAACCTAACCTAACCTAACCTAACCTAACCTAACCTAACCTAACCTAACCTAACCTAACCTAACCTAACCTAACCTAACCTAACCTAACCTAACCTAACCTAACCTAACCTAACCTAACCTAACCTAACCTAACCTAACCTAACCTAACCTAACCTAACCTAACCTAACCTAACCTAACCTAACCTAACCTAACCTAACCTAACCTAACCTAACCTAACCTAACCTAACCTAACCTAACCTAACCTAACCTAACCTAACCTAACCTAACCTAACCTAACCTAACCTAACCTAACCTAACCTAACCTAACCTAACCTAACCTAACCTAACCTAACCTAACCTAACCTAACCTAACCTAACCTAACCTAACCTAACCTAACCTAACCTAACCTAACCTAACCTAACCTAACCTAACCTAACCTAACCTAACCTAACCTAACCTAACCTAACCTAACCTAACCTAACCTAACCTAACCTAACCTAACCTAACCTAACCTAACCTAACCTAACCTAACCTAACCTAACCTAACCTAACCTAACCTAACCTAACCTAACCTAACCTAACCTAACCTAACCTAACCTAACCTAACCTAACCTAACCTAACCTAACCTAACCTAACCTAACCTAACCTAACCTAACCTAACCTAACCTAACCTAACCTAACCTAACCTAACCTAACCTAACCTAACCTAACCTAACCTAACCTAACCTAACCTAACCTAACCTAACCTAACCTAACCTAACCTAACCTAACCTAACCTAACCTAACCTAACCTAACCTAACCTAACCTAACCTAACCTAACCTAACCTAACCTAACCTAACCTAACCTAACCTAACCTAACCTAACCTAACCTAACCTAACCTAACCTAACCTAACCTAACCTAACCTAACCTAACCTAACCTAACCTAACCTAACCTAACCTAACCTAACCTAACCTAACCTAACCTAACCTAACCTAACCTAACCTAACCTAACCTAACCTAACCTAACCTAACCTAACCTAACCTAACCTAACCTAACCTAACCTAACCTAACCTAACCTAACCTAACCTAACCTAACCTAACCTAACCTAACCTAACCTAACCTAACCTAACCTAACCTAACCTAACCTAACCTAACCTAACCTAACCTAACCTAACCTAACCTAACCTAACCTAACCTAACCTAACCTAACCTAACCTAACCTAACCTAACCTAACCTAACCTAACCTAACCTAACCTAACCTAACCTAACCTAACCTAACCTAACCTAACCTAACCTAACCTAACCTAACCTAACCTAACCTAACCTAACCTAACCTAACCTAACCTAACCTAACCTAACCTAACCTAACCTAACCTAACCTAACCTAACCTAACCTAACCTAACCTAACCTAACCTAACCTAACCTAACCTAACCTAACCTAACCTAACCTAACCTAACCTAACCTAACCTAACCTAACCTAACCTAACCTAACCTAACCTAACCTAACCTAACCTAACCTAACCTAACCTAACCTAACCTAACCTAACCTAACCTAACCTAACCTAACCTAACCTAACCTAACCTAACCTAACCTAACCTAACCTAACCTAACCTAACCTAACCTAACCTAACCTAACCTAACCTAACCTAACCTAACCTAACCTAACCTAACCTAACCTAACCTAACCTAACCTAACCTAACCTAACCTAACCTAACCTAACCTAACCTAACCTAACCTAACCTAACCTAACCTAACCTAACCTAACCTAACCTAACCTAACCTAACCTAACCTAACCTAACCTAACCTAACCTAACCTAACCTAACCTAACCTAACCTAACCTAACCTAACCTAACCTAACCTAACCTAACCTAACCTAACCTAACCTAACCTAACCTAACCTAACCTAACCTAACCTAACCTAACCTAACCTAACCTAACCTAACCTAACCTAACCTAACCTAACCTAACCTAACCTAACCTAACCTAACCTAACCTAACCTAACCTAACCTAACCTAACCTAACCTAACCTAACCTAACCTAACCTAACCTAACCTAACCTAACCTAACCTAACCTAACCTAACCTAACCTAACCTAACCTAACCTAACCTAACCTAACCTAACCTAACCTAACCTAACCTAACCTAACCTAACCTAACCTAACCTAACCTAACCTAACCTAACCTAACCTAACCTAACCTAACCTAACCTAACCTAACCTAACCTAACCTAACCTAACCTAACCTAACCTAACCTAACCTAACCTAACCTAACCTAACCTAACCTAACCTAACCTAACCTAACCTAACCTAACCTAACCTAACCTAACCTAACCTAACCTAACCTAACCTAACCTAACCTAACCTAACCTAACCTAACCTAACCTAACCTAACCTAACCTAACCTAACCTAACCTAACCTAACCTAACCTAACCTAACCTAACCTAACCTAACCTAACCTAACCTAACCTAACCTAACCTAACCTAACCTAACCTAACCTAACCTAACCTAACCTAACCTAACCTAACCTAACCTAACCTAACCTAACCTAACCTAACCTAACCTAACCTAACCTAACCTAACCTAACCTAACCTAACCTAACCTAACCTAACCTAACCTAACCTAACCTAACCTAACCTAACCTAACCTAACCTAACCTAACCTAACCTAACCTAACCTAACCTAACCTAACCTAACCTAACCTAACCTAACCTAACCTAACCTAACCTAACCTAACCTAACCTAACCTAACCTAACCTAACCTAACCTAACCTAACCTAACCTAACCTAACCTAACCTAACCTAACCTAACCTAACCTAACCTAACCTAACCTAACCTAACCTAACCTAACCTAACCTAACCTAACCTAACCTAACCTAACCTAACCTAACCTAACCTAACCTAACCTAACCTAACCTAACCTAACCTAACCTAACCTAACCTAACCTAACCTAACCTAACCTAACCTAACCTAACCTAACCTAACCTAACCTAACCTAACCTAACCTAACCTAACCTAACCTAACCTAACCTAACCTAACCTAACCTAACCTAACCTAACCTAACCTAACCTAACCTAACCTAACCTAACCTAACCTAACCTAACCTAACCTAACCTAACCTAACCTAACCTAACCTAACCTAACCTAACCTAACCTAACCTAACCTAACCTAACCTAACCTAACCTAACCTAACCTAACCTAACCTAACCTAACCTAACCTAACCTAACCTAACCTAACCTAACCTAACCTAACCTAACCTAACCTAACCTAACCTAACCTAACCTAACCTAACCTAACCTAACCTAACCTAACCTAACCTAACCTAACCTAACCTAACCTAACCTAACCTAACCTAACCTAACCTAACCTAACCTAACCTAACCTAACCTAACCTAACCTAACCTAACCTAACCTAACCTAACCTAACCTAACCTAACCTAACCTAACCTAACCTAACCTAACCTAACCTAACCTAACCTAACCTAACCTAACCTAACCTAACCTAACCTAACCTAACCTAACCTAACCTAACCTAACCTAACCTAACCTAACCTAACCTAACCTAACCTAACCTAACCTAACCTAACCTAACCTAACCTAACCTAACCTAACCTAACCTAACCTAACCTAACCTAACCTAACCTAACCTAACCTAACCTAACCTAACCTAACCTAACCTAACCTAACCTAACCTAACCTAACCTAACCTAACCTAACCTAACCTAACCTAACCTAACCTAACCTAACCTAACCTAACCTAACCTAACCTAACCTAACCTAACCTAACCTAACCTAACCTAACCTAACCTAACCTAACCTAACCTAACCTAACCTAACCTAACCTAACCTAACCTAACCTAACCTAACCTAACCTAACCTAACCTAACCTAACCTAACCTAACCTAACCTAACCTAACCTAACCTAACCTAACCTAACCTAACCTAACCTAACCTAACCTAACCTAACCTAACCTAACCTAACCTAACCTAACCTAACCTAACCTAACCTAACCTAACCTAACCTAACCTAACCTAACCTAACCTAACCTAACCTAACCTAACCTAACCTAACCTAACCTAACCTAACCTAACCTAACCTAACCTAACCTAACCTAACCTAACCTAACCTAACCTAACCTAACCTAACCTAACCTAACCTAACCTAACCTAACCTAACCTAACCTAACCTAACCTAACCTAACCTAACCTAACCTAACCTAACCTAACCTAACCTAACCTAACCTAACCTAACCTAACCTAACCTAACCTAACCTAACCTAACCTAACCTAACCTAACCTAACCTAACCTAACCTAACCTAACCTAACCTAACCTAACCTAACCTAACCTAACCTAACCTAACCTAACCTAACCTAACCTAACCTAACCTAACCTAACCTAACCTAACCTAACCTAACCTAACCTAACCTAACCTAACCTAACCTAACCTAACCTAACCTAACCTAACCTAACCTAACCTAACCTAACCTAACCTAACCTAACCTAACCTAACCTAACCTAACCTAACCTAACCTAACCTAACCTAACCTAACCTAACCTAACCTAACCTAACCTAACCTAACCTAACCTAACCTAACCTAACCTAACCTAACCTAACCTAACCTAACCTAACCTAACCTAACCTAACCTAACCTAACCTAACCTAACCTAACCTAACCTAACCTAACCTAACCTAACCTAACCTAACCTAACCTAACCTAACCTAACCTAACCTAACCTAACCTAACCTAACCTAACCTAACCTAACCTAACCTAACCTAACCTAACCTAACCTAACCTAACCTAACCTAACCTAACCTAACCTAACCTAACCTAACCTAACCTAACCTAACCTAACCTAACCTAACCTAACCTAACCTAACCTAACCTAACCTAACCTAACCTAACCTAACCTAACCTAACCTAACCTAACCTAACCTAACCTAACCTAACCTAACCTAACCTAACCTAACCTAACCTAACCTAACCTAACCTAACCTAACCTAACCTAACCTAACCTAACCTAACCTAACCTAACCTAACCTAACCTAACCTAACCTAACCTAACCTAACCTAACCTAACCTAACCTAACCTAACCTAACCTAACCTAACCTAACCTAACCTAACCTAACCTAACCTAACCTAACCTAACCTAACCTAACCTAACCTAACCTAACCTAACCTAACCTAACCTAACCTAACCTAACCTAACCTAACCTAACCTAACCTAACCTAACCTAACCTAACCTAACCTAACCTAACCTAACCTAACCTAACCTAACCTAACCTAACCTAACCTAACCTAACCTAACCTAACCTAACCTAACCTAACCTAACCTAACCTAACCTAACCTAACCTAACCTAACCTAACCTAACCTAACCTAACCTAACCTAACCTAACCTAACCTAACCTAACCTAACCTAACCTAACCTAACCTAACCTAACCTAACCTAACCTAACCTAACCTAACCTAACCTAACCTAACCTAACCTAACCTAACCTAACCTAACCTAACCTAACCTAACCTAACCTAACCTAACCTAACCTAACCTAACCTAACCTAACCTAACCTAACCTAACCTAACCTAACCTAACCTAACCTAACCTAACCTAACCTAACCTAACCTAACCTAACCTAACCTAACCTAACCTAACCTAACCTAACCTAACCTAACCTAACCTAACCTAACCTAACCTAACCTAACCTAACCTAACCTAACCTAACCTAACCTAACCTAACCTAACCTAACCTAACCTAACCTAACCTAACCTAACCTAACCTAACCTAACCTAACCTAACCTAACCTAACCTAACCTAACCTAACCTAACCTAACCTAACCTAACCTAACCTAACCTAACCTAACCTAACCTAACCTAACCTAACCTAACCTAACCTAACCTAACCTAACCTAACCTAACCTAACCTAACCTAACCTAACCTAACCTAACCTAACCTAACCTAACCTAACCTAACCTAACCTAACCTAACCTAACCTAACCTAACCTAACCTAACCTAACCTAACCTAACCTAACCTAACCTAACCTAACCTAACCTAACCTAACCTAACCTAACCTAACCTAACCTAACCTAACCTAACCTAACCTAACCTAACCTAACCTAACCTAACCTAACCTAACCTAACCTAACCTAACCTAACCTAACCTAACCTAACCTAACCTAACCTAACCTAACCTAACCTAACCTAACCTAACCTAACCTAACCTAACCTAACCTAACCTAACCTAACCTAACCTAACCTAACCTAACCTAACCTAACCTAACCTAACCTAACCTAACCTAACCTAACCTAACCTAACCTAACCTAACCTAACCTAACCTAACCTAACCTAACCTAACCTAACCTAACCTAACCTAACCTAACCTAACCTAACCTAACCTAACCTAACCTAACCTAACCTAACCTAACCTAACCTAACCTAACCTAACCTAACCTAACCTAACCTAACCTAACCTAACCTAACCTAACCTAACCTAACCTAACCTAACCTAACCTAACCTAACCTAACCTAACCTAACCTAACCTAACCTAACCTAACCTAACCTAACCTAACCTAACCTAACCTAACCTAACCTAACCTAACCTAACCTAACCTAACCTAACCTAACCTAACCTAACCTAACCTAACCTAACCTAACCTAACCTAACCTAACCTAACCTAACCTAACCTAACCTAACCTAACCTAACCTAACCTAACCTAACCTAACCTAACCTAACCTAACCTAACCTAACCTAACCTAACCTAACCTAACCTAACCTAACCTAACCTAACCTAACCTAACCTAACCTAACCTAACCTAACCTAACCTAACCTAACCTAACCTAACCTAACCTAACCTAACCTAACCTAACCTAACCTAACCTAACCTAACCTAACCTAACCTAACCTAACCTAACCTAACCTAACCTAACCTAACCTAACCTAACCTAACCTAACCTAACCTAACCTAACCTAACCTAACCTAACCTAACCTAACCTAACCTAACCTAACCTAACCTAACCTAACCTAACCTAACCTAACCTAACCTAACCTAACCTAACCTAACCTAACCTAACCTAACCTAACCTAACCTAACCTAACCTAACCTAACCTAACCTAACCTAACCTAACCTAACCTAACCTAACCTAACCTAACCTAACCTAACCTAACCTAACCTAACCTAACCTAACCTAACCTAACCTAACCTAACCTAACCTAACCTAACCTAACCTAACCTAACCTAACCTAACCTAACCTAACCTAACCTAACCTAACCTAACCTAACCTAACCTAACCTAACCTAACCTAACCTAACCTAACCTAACCTAACCTAACCTAACCTAACCTAACCTAACCTAACCTAACCTAACCTAACCTAACCTAACCTAACCTAACCTAACCTAACCTAACCTAACCTAACCTAACCTAACCTAACCTAACCTAACCTAACCTAACCTAACCTAACCTAACCTAACCTAACCTAACCTAACCTAACCTAACCTAACCTAACCTAACCTAACCTAACCTAACCTAACCTAACCTAACCTAACCTAACCTAACCTAACCTAACCTAACCTAACCTAACCTAACCTAACCTAACCTAACCTAACCTAACCTAACCTAACCTAACCTAACCTAACCTAACCTAACCTAACCTAACCTAACCTAACCTAACCTAACCTAACCTAACCTAACCTAACCTAACCTAACCTAACCTAACCTAACCTAACCTAACCTAACCTAACCTAACCTAACCTAACCTAACCTAACCTAACCTAACCTAACCTAACCTAACCTAACCTAACCTAACCTAACCTAACCTAACCTAACCTAACCTAACCTAACCTAACCTAACCTAACCTAACCTAACCTAACCTAACCTAACCTAACCTAACCTAACCTAACCTAACCTAACCTAACCTAACCTAACCTAACCTAACCTAACCTAACCTAACCTAACCTAACCTAACCTAACCTAACCTAACCTAACCTAACCTAACCTAACCTAACCTAACCTAACCTAACCTAACCTAACCTAACCTAACCTAACCTAACCTAACCTAACCTAACCTAACCTAACCTAACCTAACCTAACCTAACCTAACCTAACCTAACCTAACCTAACCTAACCTAACCTAACCTAACCTAACCTAACCTAACCTAACCTAACCTAACCTAACCTAACCTAACCTAACCTAACCTAACCTAACCTAACCTAACCTAACCTAACCTAACCTAACCTAACCTAACCTAACCTAACCTAACCTAACCTAACCTAACCTAACCTAACCTAACCTAACCTAACCTAACCTAACCTAACCTAACCTAACCTAACCTAACCTAACCTAACCTAACCTAACCTAACCTAACCTAACCTAACCTAACCTAACCTAACCTAACCTAACCTAACCTAACCTAGCCTAGCCTAGCTTAGCCTAGCCTAACCTAACCTAACCTAACCTAACCTGCTGCTGCTGTTGTCGTAGATGAATGCAAAGCATTGACCAAGTACTCAGGATGTTAAGGTTTGTACGAGGAGTTTATTTTTGCCTTATGTAGTTTGCATCGAGTACAAAATTGTCATACAAGCGTATCAAAGACATGGGGTGCACTTTCTTGTCGTGACGTTTGAGCAAGGGACAAGCCTTCCACTTGTATCTCCACATGCGGTGGTTGAAGGCCTCGTCGTTCGGGAACACCTCGTTGTTGGACAGCACAATGACGGGTGTCCTTGTAATGGTCTGGTCGGGAGAGTACTTGACAGCCACAGAGTCTACATCGCCACCGAAGATCTTCTTTACTGTGTCAAAGGCGGCAGATTCGCAGTTGGGTTCGTTCCACAAGAGTATACGGCGACCCACTGTGTCTTGAAGGGGAAAGTTAGAGAAGCGGTTAAAGTTGCGGATAGTTCCTCTGTTTATATAGAAAGAGAGCACAGCATCAAAGAAAAAGTTTTTGCCAGCACTAGGAGGGGACACCACTTCCATACAGTTTTTTTTGGGCACAATTTTTTCGACGAGCTTATAGAGGTTGTTTACAAAGTCGGAAATTTCATTTTGGTTTTCATCGAATTGAAAGTTTAACAGTTCGAGCACGGCATTATACGAGTCCTCCACGGTCATGTAATAAGAACTTAAGTCACCGTGCGGAGCATCAAAGAGTGGTTGAGTATTTTTATACATTTCGATAAAGTCCAATGTTGTATAGCTACACATTTCGTCATTGAAGACTTGAATGGCCCTTTGCAAGTGCTTGTCATCGAGTCGAATAAATCTCATGTGGGGATCAGACAGCCACTTTGGTGTTCTCACAATGTTCGTTAGTGGCGATACGGGGTTCTGCCTGAGCCAGTCGTAGAGGGGTTCTTCCGCTGCTCTCTTTTGACGTTTTCTGGTTTTTGCTTGGTTACCCTCTCGTGAGCATAGCGAATGATTGTTTGGATTGCTTGCCGAACTTCCGGTTGCGTCGTTGCATGGAGTTGCACACGCAGGTTGCGTGTACAGTATTTCCAAAACTCTTGAGGATTCGTGTCCCGAATGGCTGCGTTGTCCCATATCTTCAGCTCTACAGTAAGCAGCCCAATCTGTTCTTCCCACTTTAAAGTATTCCAGGACTCGGGGGTGGCTATACAAATACTGGATAAGATGGAAGAAGTCCCAAGTGGTTGCGTTTGTAGACCAAATAGACGAGCGGTTTGGTCTTCTAGCGAAGCCACTGAATGCAACACATCGGCAGCTTCCGTTGCTCCAGCTACAGTCGTGAATGACGTGGACATGTGGGATGCTGGTTCCGTCAGTGTGAACGGAGATTGCTGTGAGTGCGTATTGTGTTGATCCGAGTTCGAATCGTTTAATAATTTCAATACAAATGTCCTGAGCCTCTCTGTCGTTTCTGGCGGGAAAGACATCGTGCACAATTCTTCTTCTTTTTGGAATGTCTTGTAGTTGCAGTGCCCACAGCGGAGGGGATTGTATATCTTCTGTAACTCTTCCTCGTGATGTTCCTGGTTGTTCATAGTGCGCTCTTGAAATACTGTCCACGCTTCTATAAGTTGTCTCAGACTCCTCCATGCTCTCATTAGACTGGCTGGGATTATTTTCGATGCTTGAATCAGCAAACTCTGTAGCTTCTCCCTGGATATATACTCATCGTCAGCAAAGAATATTTCTAGAATATAATGCAGTGGTACCTCGTCTTCGTCCTCATCGTAGTTTCTTTTCGACATGTTTTTTCTGAAATAATGCCACAGAGAATAAGCAACGCGTACGTACGGTTTAAGAAAACGTCCAAGGACTTACCGAATGTGGCAGGCGCTCTAGCAGCAGAAGGGCTTGTGGGCTACTGCAAAGTGCATGCGAGACGCGGCGTGTTATATATACACGCGAAGGAGGTCAGCTCGAGTCGGGGCCACGCGAAGGAGGCCAGCTCGAGTAGGAAGTAATTATCGTCCCGGCCGCGGAGAAAAGCAATTACGGAAGCGGCCGTGCAATTATGTTTTTCGCTCGGAAAGATAATGATACCCCTGGCGCGGAAAAGTAATTACCTGCTCGGAAAGATAATGACCCCTCCGAGGGGTGCGGAGCAATTATGGAAGCGGCGATGCAAAAGCAATTACGTTTCCTTGCTCGGAAAGATAATTACCCCTCCGAGGGGTGCGGTGTAATTACGGGAGCGACCGTGGAAAAGTAATTACCTGCTCGGAAAGATCGTGCCCGCGGAGCAATTGCGGAAGCGATCGTGCAAAGGCAATTACGTTTCCTTGCTCGGAAATATAATGACCCCTCTTTGAGAGGCACGCAGTAGGAAAGCAATTACGGGGCCCCTCTGGCTCAAAAAGCCACCCGGACCGTCGAGAGCGGCCCCCTCTTGGGCCACAGGACGCATTTGTAGTTGTTATAGCCGCGCTTTTAGAGGCCGCGACGACCCAGTTTCGTTCACTTGGCTCCCTGCGAGACTCTGTGCTGCTGCTGCTTGGAAACATGCTGGTGAGTAGTCGTTGTTGTCGTAGGTTTCACTCAGAAAAAGTGTATATTCTATCTTTTAAACACTCTGAGAGTTGGAGACTACGACGACAGCAGCTATATGTGGCACGTTTATTTCCTATGCAGCCACCAGAGGAAGGAGACGTGGAGGAAGTTGCTGCTGCTGTCAATACTGCTACCTTGCCAGAAGAAGATGCGAGGAAATTGAAGACTGAATACAACATGTCAGATGCTTGGTTTTTTGAACATTTTTATGAAGATGTGATGGCAGCAATCCTGGCAGAAGATGTTGAGAGGATGGAAATAATGATAGAGCAACGAATACTGCAAGATATGGAGAGATGAAGAATAAACGTTTTATTCTGGAGCAAATGGTACTGTTATTGATCTCTTTGAGTGCATTCGAGCGTTTTGCTCTTCACTCAGTCTTGCAATTTCCATTTCGTATGCTTTGACGTCTTCTTGTGTATTTCGGAGGTGTGCTAGACGTCCGTTACGTGACAGACTGTTGGGAGGTAGTTTGATGTGTGCGCGGGTGTGCCGGAGATAAGGACCTTCACTTGTAGGAAGCATTACGCTGTCTGGTGCTATTGTGTCCATGGAGGAGTGGATGACGAGCTCGGTATCAACTTGAAAGAATGCAGCGACGTCTTGAAATTTGTCTGAGCTTCCGGGATCGTCCTTGTTTGATTTAGATACAGCCAGGATACCAAAACCGACACTGGGTTGAATAGACTCTTGTGTCATGGGGCCCAAGCCACGGCGGTACCACGATTTTTCGAGTGGTTGGAAATATTTGACGCGGCTCTTGTTTTGAATTTCTTCGGGGCGTAGGCGCATAATGGTGTTCTCTTCGGGAGTTTGAGTGTATGATTCGGTATTGGAGAAGTTTGTTGTTTTGTAAACTGCAGTGTCGGATGGTACACCAAGAACTGAGTGAGTGAGTAGTTCGTTGCCTGCGCCGTAAGTGGGGCCCATGCGGAGCCATGCATTGTTAAACTTGTGGTGGTAGTTAATGATTGGGGTACCTACTTGGCCTTTGAAGGGATATTGATTAACAAATTTCGTTAAGCGAGGACTGACGCCGTCGATGTGTATAAAGTCATAAGCAAAATTGTGGCGCGGTGCTCCCATGCTGGCTGATGCGCTGTTTTTGTCATCCTGCTCTTGTACTTCTGTTATTGCATGTATTTCGAGACCCCAGTAGCTTTTGGCCAAGTCTGCATGGTGGTCTAAGCTGAATGGAACTATTGTTTGTGGTTTCATGGCATTGTGTGTTGTGCCGTGGGTGATGCGGCACATACCAGTGTCCATGCTGTGGTTTAGCCCTATTGATGATATACCGTACACGAGCATGTCAGAGTTGACAGGTTGTACTACCGAAGAACCAGTTTTCCATGGTGTTCTTAAACCGTGTGGAGTTATTTTGGCGGAGCATTCGAGAGCCTTTGTGTGAGCTGGTAAGTTAAGAAAAGTGCCATGTGGGATGTATAAGTATGGACGGTCGACCGGAAGGCGTGACATACTTGTTACGATGCCGGGAAAGGTTTTTTCTCCGTCGTATTTTAGCGATGTCTTCAGCATGGCGTAGCCCCAAGTGGTAAGTATTTTGCTGTCATTGAACACCGTGACCACTCCGTGGTCGCGAGGAACTCGCAGAATTTGCTGAACGCATTCGGATGTATTCGGATGGTTACTTCCAACGCCTGCTCCTCCTGAAGAGGAGGGGGCGTCTGCTGCCGCTTCCGTCTGGGGCATTTCTTCGTCTGGGCCGTCTGTTGTATCGTCGTATTGTTGTCGCTTTGCTGATGTACTTGGCTGTTCTTGATTATTACGTTTCCGTCCGGGTGGCATTCCATAGAGACTGCGTCCTAGCACCTTTTCCTCCACGAGATTTTTCGCACCAAGACCCGCAGCTCCCAATGCAGAGTGCCAGTTGCCTGTGCTCACAAAGTCCTTGAAGAATTCCTTGGTCGACTGGCGATCGGCAGCAAACACGTCGGCGTCGCTTTCGGCTCTGGAATAGGCCTCGTCGTGGCGCTTTGCGATGCGGTCGTCCTCGTCAACAGGCTCTCCGCTCTGCAGCGGGTTGCCTGGTCCCAAGTAGCGGTGCCCTGGAAAGAGTGGCATGGTCCTGCTCTCATAAGAACATACGGTAGCAGTGAGCGACTACAACAGCAGCTGCAATAACATAGAAGAGTCCCCCCCTTTACAGACGCCTCTATTTAACGAGAGACCTAACCTAACCTAACCTAACCTAACCTAACCTAACCTAACCTAACCTAACCTAACCTAACCTAACCTAACCTAACCTAACCTAACCTAACCTAACCTAACCTAACCTAACCTAACCTAACCTAACCTAACCTAACCTAGCCTAGCTTAGCCTAACCTAACCTAACCTAACCTAACCTAACCTAACCTAACCTAACCTAACCTAACCTAACCTAACCTAACCTAACCTAACCTAACCTAACCTAACCTAACCTAACCTAACCTAACCTAACCTAACCTAACCTAACCTAACCTAACCTAACCTAACCTAACCTAACCTAACCTAACCTAACCTAACCTAACCTAACCTAACCTAACCTAACCTAACCTAACCTAACCTAACCTAACCTAACCTAACCTAACCTAACCTAACCTAACCTAACCTAACCTAACCTAACCTAACCTAACCTAACCTAACCTAACCTAACCTAACCTAACCTAACCTAACCTAACCTAACCTAACCTAACCTAACCTAACCTAACCTAACCTAACCTAACCTAACCTAACCTAACCTAACCTAACCTAACCTAACCTAACCTAACCTAACCTAACCTAACCTAACCTAACCTAACCTAACCTAACCTAACCTAACCTAACCTAACCTAACCTAACCTAACCTAACCTAACCTAACCTAACCTAACCTAACCTAACCTAACCTAACCTAACCTAACCTAACCTAACCTAACCTAACCTAACCTAACCTAACCTAACCTAACCTAACCTAACCTAACCTAACCTAACCTAACCTAACCTAACCTAACCTAACCTAACCTAACCTAACCTAACCTAACCTAACCTAACCTAACCTAACCTAACCTAACCTAACCTAACCTAACCTAACCTAACCTAACCTAACCTAACCTAACCTAACCTAACCTAACCTAACCTAACCTAACCTAACCTAACCTAACCTAACCTAACCTAACCTAACCTAACCTAACCTAACCTAACCTAACCTAACCTAACCTAACCTAACCTAACCTAACCTAACCTAACCTAACCTAACCTAACCTAACCTAACCTAACCTAACCTAACCTAACCTAACCTAACCTAACCTAACCTAACCTAACCTAACCTAACCTAACCTAACCTAACCTAACCTAACCTAACCTAACCTAACCTAACCTAACCTAACCTAACCTAACCTAACCTAACCTAACCTAACCTAACCTAACCTAACCTAACCTAACCTAACCTAACCTAACCTAACCTAACCTAACCTAACCTAACCTAACCTAACCTAACCTAACCTAACCTAACCTAACCTAACCTAACCTAACCTAACCTAACCTAACCTAACCTAACCTAACCTAACCTAACCTAACCTAACCTAACCTAACCTAACCTAACCTAACCTAACCTAACCTAACCTAACCTAACCTAACCTAACCTAACCTAACCTAACCTAACCTAACCTAACCTAACCTAACCTAACCTAACCTAACCTAACCTAACCTAACCTAACCTAACCTAACCTAACCTAACCTAACCTAACCTAACCTAACCTAACCTAACCTAACCTAACCTAACCTAACCTAACCTAACCTAACCTAACCTAACCTAACCTAACCTAACCTAACCTAACCTAACCTAACCTAACCTAACCTAACCTAACCTAACCTAACCTAACCTAACCTAACCTAACCTAACCTAACCTAACCTAACCTAACCTAACCTAACCTAACCTAACCTAACCTAACCTAACCTAACCTAACCTAACCTAACCTAACCTAACCTAACCTAACCTAACCTAACCTAACCTAACCTAACCTAACCTAACCTAACCTAACCTAACCTAACCTAACCTAACCTAACCTAACCTAACCTAACCTAACCTAACCTAACCTAACCTAACCTAACCTAACCTAACCTAACCTAACCTAACCTAACCTAACCTAACCTAACCTAACCTAACCTAACCTAACCTAACCTAACCTAACCTAACCTAACCTAACCTAACCTAACCTAACCTAACCTAACCTAACCTAACCTAACCTAACCTAACCTAACCTAACCTAACCTAACCTAACCTAACCTAACCTAACCTAACCTAACCTAACCTAACCTAACCTAACCTAACCTAACCTAACCTAACCTAACCTAACCTAACCTAACCTAACCTAACCTAACCTAACCTAACCTAACCTAACCTAACCTAACCTAACCTAACCTAACCTAACCTAACCTAACCTAACCTAACCTAACCTAACCTAACCTAACCTAACCTAACCTAACCTAACCTAACCTAACCTAACCTAACCTAACCTAACCTAACCTAACCTAACCTAACCTAACCTAACCTAACCTAACCTAACCTAACCTAACCTAACCTAACCTAACCTAACCTAACCTAACCTAACCTAACCTAACCTAACCTAACCTAACCTAACCTAACCTAACCTAACCTAACCTAACCTAACCTAACCTAACCTAACCTAACCTAACCTAACCTAACCTAACCTAACCTAACCTAACCTAACCTAACCTAACCTAACCTAACCTAACCTAACCTAACCTAACCTAACCTAACCTAACCTAACCTAACCTAACCTAACCTAACCTAACCTAACCTAACCTAACCTAACCTAACCTAACCTAACCTAACCTAACCTAACCTAACCTAACCTAACCTAACCTAACCTAACCTAACCTAACCTAACCTAACCTAACCTAACCTAACCTAACCTAACCTAACCTAACCTAACCTAACCTAACCTAACCTAACCTAACCTAACCTAACCTAACCTAACCTAACCTAACCTAACCTAACCTAACCTAACCTAACCTAACCTAACCTAACCTAACCTAACCTAACCTAACCTAACCTAACCTAACCTAACCTAACCTAACCTAACCTAACCTAACCTAACCTAACCTAACCTAACCTAACCTAACCTAACCTAACCTAACCTAACCTAACCTAACCTAACCTAACCTAACCTAACCTAACCTAACCTAACCTAACCTAACCTAACCTAACCTAACCTAACCTAACCTAACCTAACCTAACCTAACCTAACCTAACCTAACCTAACCTAACCTAACCTAACCTAACCTAACCTAACCTAACCTAACCTAACCTAACCTAACCTAACCTAACCTAACCTAACCTAACCTAACCTAACCTAACCTAACCTAACCTAACCTAACCTAACCTAACCTAACCTAACCTAACCTAACCTAACCTAACCTAACCTAACCTAACCTAACCTAACCTAACCTAACCTAACCTAACCTAACCTAACCTAACCTAACCTAACCTAACCTAACCTAACCTAACCTAACCTAACCTAACCTAACCTAACCTAACCTAACCTAACCTAACCTAACCTAACCTAACCTAACCTAACCTAACCTAACCTAACCTAACCTAACCTAACCTAACCTAACCTAACCTAACCTAACCTAACCTAACCTAACCTAACCTAACCTAACCTAACCTAACCTAACCTAACCTAACCTAACCTAACCTAACCTAACCTAACCTAACCTAACCTAACCTAACCTAACCTAACCTAACCTAACCTAACCTAACCTAACCTAACCTAACCTAACCTAACCTAACCTAACCTAACCTAACCTAACCTAACCTAACCTAACCTAACCTAACCTAACCTAACCTAACCTAACCTAACCTAACCTAACCTAACCTAACCTAACCTAACCTAACCTAACCTAACCTAACCTAACCTAACCTAACCTAACCTAACCTAACCTAACCTAACCTAACCTAACCTAACCTAACCTAACCTAACCTAACCTAACCTAACCTAACCTAACCTAACCTAACCTAACCTAACCTAACCTAACCTAACCTAACCTAACCTAACCTAACCTAACCTAACCTAACCTAACCTAACCTAACCTAACCTAACCTAACCTAACCTAACCTAACCTAACCTAACCTAACCTAACCTAACCTAACCTAACCTAACCTAACCTAACCTAACCTAACCTAACCTAACCTAACCTAACCTAACCTAACCTAACCTAACCTAACCTAACCTAACCTAACCTAACCTAACCTAACCTAACCTAACCTAACCTAACCTAACCTAACCTAACCTAACCTAACCTAACCTAACCTAACCTAACCTAACCTAACCTAACCTAACCTAACCTAACCTAACCTAACCTAACCTAACCTAACCTAACCTAACCTAACCTAACCTAACCTAACCTAACCTAACCTAACCTAACCTAACCTAACCTAACCTAACCTAACCTAACCTAACCTAACCTAACCTAACCTAACCTAACCTAACCTAACCTAACCTAACCTAACCTAACCTAACCTAACCTAACCTAACCTAACCTAACCTAACCTAACCTAACCTAACCTAACCTAACCTAACCTAACCTAACCTAACCTAACCTAACCTAACCTAACCTAACCTAACCTAACCTAACCTAACCTAACCTAACCTAACCTAACCTAACCTAACCTAACCTAACCTAACCTAACCTAACCTAACCTAACCTAACCTAACCTAACCTAACCTAACCTAACCTAACCTAACCTAACCTAACCTAACCTAACCTAACCTAACCTAACCTAACCTAACCTAACCTAACCTAACCTAACCTAACCTAACCTAACCTAACCTAACCTAACCTAACCTAACCTAACCTAACCTAACCTAACCTAACCTAACCTAACCTAACCTAACCTAACCTAACCTAACCTAACCTAACCTAACCTAACCTAACCTAACCTAACCTAACCTAACCTAACCTAACCTAACCTAACCTAACCTAACCTAACCTAACCTAACCTAACCTAACCTAACCTAACCTAACCTAACCTAACCTAACCTAACCTAACCTAACCTAACCTAACCTAACCTAACCTAACCTAACCTAACCTAACCTAACCTAACCTAACCTAACCTAACCTAACCTAACCTAACCTAACCTAACCTAACCTAACCTAACCTAACCTAACCTAACCTAACCTAACCTAACCTAACCTAACCTAACCTAACCTAACCTAACCTAACCTAACCTAACCTAACCTAACCTAACCTAACCTAACCTAACCTAACCTAACCTAACCTAACCTAA
>NW_027464606.1:30000-62500 GCF_043290135.1 Rhipicephalus microplus
ACCTAACCTAACCTAACCTAACCTAACCTAACCTAACCTAACCTAACCTAACCTAACCTAACCTAACCTAACCTAACCTAACCTAACCTAACCTAACCTAACCTAACCTAACCTAACCTAACCTAACCTAACCTAACCTAACCTAACCTAACCTAACCTAACCTAACCTAACCTAACCTAACCTAACCTAACCTAACCTAACCTAACCTAACCTAACCTAACCTAACCTAACCTAACCTAACCTAACCTAACCTAACCTAACCTAACCTAACCTAACCTAACCTAACCTAACCTAACCTAACCTAACCTAACCTAACCTAACCTAACCTAACCTAACCTAACCTAACCTAACCTAACCTAACCTAACCTAACCTAACCTAACCTAACCTAACCTAACCTAACCTAACCTAACCTAACCTAACCTAACCTAACCTAACCTAACCTAACCTAACCTAACCTAACCTAACCTAACCTAACCTAACCTAACCTAACCTAACCTAACCTAACCTAACCTAACCTAACCTAACCTAACCTAACCTAACCTAACCTAACCTAACCTAACCTAACCTAACCTAACCTAACCTAACCTAACCTAACCTAACCTAACCTAACCTAACCTAACCTAACCTAACCTAACCTAACCTAACCTAACCTAACCTAACCTAACCTAACCTAACCTAACCTAACCTAACCTAACCTAACCTAACCTAACCTAACCTAACCTAACCTAACCTAACCTAACCTAACCTAACCTAACCTAACCTAACCTAACCTAACCTAACCTAACCTAACCTAACCTAACCTAACCTAACCTAACCTAACCTAACCTAACCTAACCTAACCTAACCTAACCTAACCTAACCTAACCTAACCTAACCTAACCTAACCTAACCTAACCTAACCTAACCTAACCTAACCTAACCTAACCTAACCTAACCTAACCTAACCTAACCTAACCTAACCTAACCTAACCTAACCTAACCTAACCTAACCTAACCTAACTTAACCTAACCTAACGTAACCTAACCTAACGTAACCTATTCTAACGTAACCTAACCTTACCTGACCTAACCTAACCACGTAACCTAACCTAACCTAACCTAACCTAACCTAACCTAACCTAACCTAACCTAACCTAACCTAACCTAACCTAACCTAACCTAACCTAACCTAACCTAACCTAACCTAACCTAACCTAACCTAACCTAACCTAACCTAACCTAACCTAACCTAACCTAACCTAACCTAACCTAACCTAACCTAACCTAACCTAACCTAACCTAACCTAACCTAACCTAACCTAACCTAACCTAACCTAACCTAACCTAACCTAACCTAACCTAACCTAACCTAACCTAACCTAACCTAACCTAACCTAACCTAACCTAACCTAACCTAACCTAACCTAACCTAACCTAACCTAACCTAACCTAACCTAACCTAACCTAACCTAACCTAACCTAACCTAACCTAACCTAACCTAACCTAACCTAACCTAACCTAACCTAACCTAACCTAACCTAACCTAACCTAACCTAACCTAACCTAACCTAACCTAACCTAACCTAACCTAACCTAACCTAACCTAACCTAACCTAACCTAACCTAACCTAACCTAACCTAACCTAACCTAACCTAACCTAACCTAACCTAACCTAACCTAACCTAACCTAACCTAACCTAACCCAACCTAACCTAACCTAACCTATCCTTACCTAACCTAACCAAATTATCCTTACCTAACCTAACCTAACGTAACCTAACCTAACCTAACCTAACGTAACCTAACCTAACCTAACGTAACCTAACCTAACCTAACCTGACCTAACCCAACCTAACCTAACCTAACCTAACCTAACCCAACTCAACCCAACCTAACCTAATCTAACCTAACCTAACCTAACCTAACCTAACCAAACCTAACTAAACCTAACCTAACCTAACCTAACCTAACCTAACCTAACCTAACGACGGTTGCAAGCGCTTTCACATTAAATATCGCAGTTCCCCACTTTTAATGGTGAAAAACACTGCATCTCAGTAATTGACATTGTTTAATGCGGTTTTACGACGGTTCATATCTTAACCTAACCTAACATTCGCACTTGTATCTAAAAACGCTCTATTGCACTGTTTTGTTCACAATTACGATATTTGCATAACCTCACAGTTTTTCACCAACTTATTGCAGTACAGAACGCTGTATCTCGCTAAATGACATTGTTCTTTAAGGTTTCACGGTGCTTGCATGCGCTTTAACGAGAATATCACAATATAGCAGTTTCGCACTTGTAACGGTAGAACACGCAGTATTTGGCTTGTTCATGCCGTTTTGTGTGCTTTCACAACATTTCACCTATCGCAGTTTAATACTCGCTATAAAACAACACTATCTCGTTAGATGACGTCGTTTTTGGTAGTTTCATGACGCTACCTAGCTTAAACTAACCTAACCTAACCTTCGCACTTCTATCGTTAGAAAACGGTTTACTCGCCACTTTACAATGTTTTCTACAAGATTACGACGGTTTCATGCGCTTTCACATTAGATATCGTAGTTCCCGACTTGTAATGTTGAAAAACACTACATCTCACTAAGTGACATTGTTTAATGCGGTTTTACGACGGTTGATATGTCAACCTAACCTAACATTCGCACTTGTATCTAAAGACGCTCAATTACACTGTTTCGTTCAAAATTACGATATTTGCTTGACCTCACAGTTTCTCACCAACTTATTACAGTACAGAACGCTGTATCTCGCTAAATGACATCGTTCTTTAAGGTTTCACGATACTTGCATGCGCTTTACCGAGAATGTCACAACATAGCAGTTTCGCACTTGTAACGGTACAACACGCAGTATTTGGCTTGTTCATGCCGTTTTGTGTGCTTTCACAACATTTCACCGATCGCAGTTTCGTACTCGCAATAAAACAACACTATCTCGTTAGATGACGTTGTTTTTGGTAGTTTCACGACGCTACCTAGCTTAAACTAACATAACTCAACCTAACATGACCTTCGCACTTCTATCGTTAGAAAATGTTTTACTCGCTACTTTACATTGCTTTCTACAACAATACGACGGTTTCAAGCGCTTTCACATTAGATATCACAGTTCCCAACTTGTAAAGGTGAAAAACACTGCATCTCACTAAGTGACATTGTTTAATGCGGTTTTACGACGGTTCATACCTTAACCTAACCTAACCTAACCTAACCTTACCTAACCTAACCTAACCTAACCCAACCCAACCCAACCTAACCTAACCTAACCTAACCTAACCTAACCCAACCTTACCTAACCTAACCAAATTATCCTTACCTAACCTAACCTAACGTAACCTAACCTAACCTAACGTAACCTAACCTAACCTAACCTGACCTAACCCAACCTAACCTAACCTAACCTAACCTAACCCAACTCAACCCAACCTAACCTAATCTAACCTAACCTAACCTAACCTAACCTAACCTAACCAAACCTAACCTAACCTAACCTAACCTAACCTAACGACGGTTGCAAGCGCTTTCACATTAAATATCGCAGTTCCCCACTTTTAATGGTGAAAAACACTGCATCTCAGTAATTGACATTGTTTAATGCGGTTTTACGACGGTTCGTATCTTAACCTAACCTAACATTCGCACTTGTATCAAAAAACGCTCTATTACACTGTTTTGTTCACAATTACGATAATTGCATAACCTCACAGTTTTTCACCAACTTATTGCAGTACAGAACGCTGTATCTCGCTAAATGACATTGTTCTTTAAGGTTACACGATGATTGCATGCGCTTTAACGAGAATATCACAATATAGCAGTTTCGCACTTGTAACGGTAGAACACGCAGTATTTGGCTTGTTCATGCCGTTTTGTGTGCTTTCACAACATTTCACCTATCGCAGTTTAATACTCGCTATAAAACAACACTATCTCGTTAGATGACGTCGTTTTTGGTAGTTTCACGACGCTACCTAGCTTAAACTAACCTAACCTAACCTAACCTTCGCACTTCTATCGTTAGAAAACGTTTTACTCGCCACTTTACAATGTTTTCTACAAGATTACGACGGTGTCATGCGCTTTCACATTAGATATCGTAGTTCCAGACTTGTAATGTTGAAAAACACTATATCTCACTAAGTGACATTGTTAAATGCGGTTTTACGACGGTTGATATGTCAACCTAACCTGACATTCGCACTTGTATCTAAAGACGCTCAATTACACTGTTTCGTCACAATTACGATATTTGCTTGACCTCACAGTTTATCACCAACTTATTACAGTACAGAACGCTGTATCTCGCTAAATGACATCGTTCTTTAAGGTTTCACGATACTTGCATGCGCTTTACTGAGAATGTCACAACATAGCACTTTCGCACTTGTAACGGTACAACACGCAGTATTTGGCTTGTTCATGCCGTTTTGTTGGCTTTCACAACATTTTACCTATCGCAGTTTCGTACTCGCAATAAAACAACACTATCTCGTTAGATGACGTCGTTTTTGGTGGTTTCACGACGCTACCTAGCTTAAACTAACATAACTCAACCTAACATAACCTTCGCACTTCTATCGTTAGAAAACGTTTTACTCGCTACTTTACATTGCTTTCTACAACATTACGACGGTTTCAAGCGCTTTCACATTAGATATCGCAGTTCCCGACTTGTAAAGGTGAAAAACACTGCATCTCACTAAGTGACATTGTTTATTGCGGTTTTACGACGGTTCATACCTTAACCTAACGTAACCTAACCTAACCTAACCCAACCTAACCTAACATAACCTAACCTAACCTAACCTAACCAAACCTAACCTAACGTAACCTAACCTAACCTAACCTAATCTAACCTAACGACGTTTGCAAGCGCTTTCACATTAGATATCGCAGTTCCCAACTTGTAATGGTGAAAAACACTGCATCTCACTGACATTGTTTAATGCGGTTTTACGACGGTTCATATCTTAACCTAACCTAACATTCGTACTTGTATTGAAAAACGCTCTATTACACTGTTTCGTTCACAATTACGATATTTGCATAACCTCACAGTTTTTCACCAACTTATTGCAGTTCAGAACGCTGTATCTCGCTAAATGACATTGTTCTTTAAGGTTTCACGATGCTTGCATGCGCTTTAACGAGAATATCACAATATAGCAGTTTCGCACTTGTAACGGTAGAACACGTAGTATTTGGCTTGTTCATGCCGTTTTGTGTGCATTCACAACATTTCACCTATCGCAGTTTAATACTCGCTATAAAACAACACTATCTCGTTAGATGACGTCGTTTTTGGTAGTTTCACGACGCTACCTAGCTTAAACTAACCTAACCTAACCTAACCTTCGCACTTCTATCGTTAGAAAACGTTTTACTCGCAACTTTACAATGTTCTCTACAAGATTACGACGGTTTCATGCGCTTTCACATTAGATATCGTAGTTCCCGACTTGTAATGTTTAAAAACACTACATCTCACTAAGTGACATTGTTTAATGCGGTTTTACGACGGTTGATATGTCAACCTAACCTAACATTCGCACTTGTATCTAAAGACGCTCAATTACACTGTTTCGTTCACAATTACGATATTTGCTTGACCTCACAGTTTCTCACCAACTTATTACAGTACAGAACGCTGTATCTCGCTAAATGACATCGTTCTTTAAGGTTTCACGATACTTGCATGCGCTTTACCGAGAATGTCACAACATAGCAGTTTCGCACTTGTAACGGTACAACACGCAGTATTTGGCTTGTTCATGCCGTTTTGTGTGCTTTCACAACATTTCACCTATCGCAGTTTCGTACTCGCAATAAAACAACACTATCTCGTTAGATGACGTTGTTTTTGGTAGTTTCACGACGCTACCTAGCTTAAACTAACATAACTCAACCTAACATGACCTTCGCACTTCTATCGTTAGAAAACGTTTTACTCGCTACTTTACATTGCTTTCTACAACATTACGACGGTTTCAAGCGCTTTCACAATAGATATCACAGTTCCCAACTTGTAAAGGTGAAAAACACTGCATCTCACTAAGTGACATTGTTTAATGCGGTTTTACGACGGTTCATACCTTAACCTAACCTAACCTAACCTAACCTTACCTAACCTAACCTAACCTAACCCAACCCAACCCAACCTAACCTAACCTAAACTAACCTAACCCAACCTAACCTAACCTAACCTAACCTAACCCAACCTAACCCAACCCAACCCAACCTAACCTAACCTAACGTCACCTAACCTAACCTAACGTAACCTAACCTAACCTAACCTGACCTAACCCAACCTAACCTAACCTAACCTAACCTATCCCAACTCAACCCAACCTAACCTAATCTAACCTAACCTAACCTAACCTAACCAAACCTAACCTAACCTAACCTAACCTAACCTAACCTAACCTAACGACGGTTGCAAGCGCTTTCACATTAAATATCGCAGTTCCCCACTTTTAATGGTGAAAAACACTTCATCTCAGTAATTGACATTGTTTAATGCGGTTTTACGACGGGTCATATCTTAACCTAACCTAACATTCGCACTTGTATCTAAAAACGCTCTATTGCACTGTTTTGTTCACAATTACGATATTTGCATAACCTCACAGTTTTTCACAAACTTATTGCAGTACAGAACGCTGTATCTCGCTAAATGACATTGTTCTTTAAGGTTTCACGATGCTTGCATGTGCTTTAACGAGAATATCACAATATAGCAGTTTCGCACTTGTAACGGTAGAACACGCAGTATTTGGCTTGTTCATGCCGTTTTGTGTGCTTTCACAACATTTCACCTATCGCAGTTTAATACTCGCTATAAAACAACACTATCTCGTTAGATGACGTCGTTTTTGGTAGTTTCATGACGCTACCTAGCTTAAACTAACCTAACCTAACCTAACCTTCGCACTTCTATCGTTAGAAAACGTTTTACTCGCCACTTTACAATTTTTTCTACAAGATTACGACGGTTTCATGCGCTTTCACATTAGATATCGTAGTTCCCGACTTGTAATGTTGAAAAACACTACATCTCACTAAGTGACATTGTTTAATGCGGTTTTACGACGGTTGATATGTCAACCTAACCTAACATTCGCACTTGTATCTAAAGACGCTCAATTACACTGTTTCGTTCACAATTACGATATTTGCTTGACCTCACAGTTTCTCACCAACTTATTGCAGTACAGAACGCTGTATCTCGCTAAATAACATCGTTCTTTAAGGTTTCACGATACTTGCATGCGCTTTACCGAGAATGTCACAACATAGCACTTTCGCACTTGTAACGGTACAACACGCAGTATTTGGCTTGTTCATGCCGTTTTGTGTGCTTTCACAACACTTTACCTATCGCAGTTTCGTACTCGCAATAAAACAACACTATCTCGTTAGATGACGTCGTTTTTGGTGGTTTCACGACGCTACCTAGCTCAAACTAACCGAACCTTCGCACTTCTATCGTTAGAAAACGTTTTATTCGCTACTTTACAATGTTTTCTACAAGATTACGACGGTTTCATGCGCTTTCACATTAGATATCGCAGTTCCCGACTTGTAATGGTGAAAAACACAGCATCTCACTAAGTGACATTGTTTAATGCGGTTTTAGCGCGGTTCATATCTTAACCTAACCTAACCTTACCTAAACCAACCTAACCTAACCTAACCTAACCAAACCTTACCTAACATACCCTAACATAACCTAACCTAACCTAACCTAACCAAACCTAACCTAACCTAACCTAACGTAACCTAACCTAACCTAACCTAACGACGTTTGCAAGCGCTTTCACATTAGATATCGCAGTTCCCGACTTGTAATGGTGAAAAACACTGCATCTCACTAAGTGACATTGTTTAATGCGGTTTTACGACGGTTCATATCTTAACCTAACCTAACATTCGCACTTGTATTAAAAAACGCTCTATTACACTGTTTCGTTCACAATTAGGATATTTGCATAACCTCACAGTTTTTCACCAACTTATTGCAGTACAGAACGCTGTATCTCGCTAAATGACATCGTTCTTTAAGGTTTCACGATGCTTGCATGCGCTTTAACGAGAATATCACAACATAGCAGTTTCGCACTTGTAACGGTACAACACGCAGTATTTGGCTTGTTCATGCCGTTTTGTGTGCTTTCACAACATTTCACCTATCGCAGTTTCGTACTCGCAATAAAACAACACTATCTCGTTAGATGACGTTGTTTTTGGTAGTTTCACGACGCTACATAGCTTAAACTAACATAACTCAACCTAACATCACCTTCGCACTTCTATCGTTAGAAAACGTTTTACTCGCTACTTTACATTGCTTTCTACAACATTACGACGGTTTCAAGCGCTTTCACATTAGATATCGCAGTTCCCGACTTGTAAAGGTGAAAAACACTGCATCTCACTAAGTGACATTGTTTATTGCGGTTTTACGACGGTTCATACCTTAACCTAACGTAACCTAACCTAACCTAACCCAACCTAACCTAACATAACCTAACCTAACCTAACCTAACCAAACCTAACCTAACGTAACCTAACCTAACCTAACCTAACCTAACCTAACGACGTTTGCAAGCGCTTTCACATTAGATATCGCAGTTCCCAACTTGTAATGGTGAAAAACACTGCATCTCACTGACATTGTTTAATGCGGTTTTACGACGGTTCATATCTTAACCTAACCTAACATTCGTACTTGTATTGAAAAACGCTCTATTACACTGTTTCGTTCACAATTACGATATTTGCATAACCTCACAGTTTTTCACCAACTTATTGCAGTTCAGAACGCTGTATCTCGCTAAATGACATTGTTCTTTAAGGTTTCACGATGCTTGCATGCGCTTTAACGAGAATATCACAATATAGCAGTTTCGCACTTGTAACGGTAGAACACGTAGTATTTGGCTTGTTCATGCCGTTTTGTGTGCATTCACAACATTTCACCTATCGCAGTTTAATACTCGCTATAAAACAACACTATCTCGTTAGATGACGTCGTTTTTGGTAGTTTCACGACGCTACCTAGCTTAAACTAACCTAACCTAACCTAACCTTCGCACTTCTATGGTTAGAAAACGTTTTACTCGCAACTTTACATTGTTCTCTACAAGATTACGACGGTTTCATGCGCTTTCACATTAGATATCGTAGTTCCCGACTTGTAATGTTTAAAAACACTACATCTCACTAAGTGATATTGTTTAATGCGGTTTTACGACGGTTGATATGTCAACCTAACCTAACATTCGCACTTGTATCTAAAGACGCTCAATTACACTGTTTCGTTCACAATTACGATATTTGCTTGACCTCACAGTTTCTCACCAACTTATTACAGTACAGAACGCTGTATCTCGCTAAATGACATCGTTCTTTAAGGTTTCACGATACTTGCATGCGCTTTACCGAGAATGTCACAACATAGCAGTTTCGCACTTGTAACGGTACAACACGCAGTATTTGGCTTGTTCATGCCGTTTTGTGTGCTTTCACAACATTTCACCTATCGCAGTTTCGTACTCGCAATAAAACAACACTATCTCGTTAGATGACGTTGTTTTTGGTAGTTTCACGACGCTACCTAGCTTAAACTAACATAACTCAACCTAACATGACCTTCGCACTTCTATCGTTAGAAAACGTTTTACTCCCTACTTTACATTGCTTTCTACAACATTACGACGGTTTCAAGCGCTTTCACAATAGATATCACAGTTCCCAACTTGTAAAGGTGAAAAACACTGCATCTCACTAAGTGACATTGTTTAATGCGGTTTTACGACGGTTCATACCTTAACCTAACCTAACCTAACCTAACCTTACCTAACCTAACCTAACCTAACCCAACCCAACCCAACCTAACCTAACCTAAACTAACCTAACCCAACCTAACCTAACCTAACCTAACCTAACCCAACCTAACCCAACCCAACCCAACCTAACCTAACCTAACGTCACCTAACCTAACCTAACGTAACCTAACCTAACCTAACCTGACCTAACCCAACCTAACCTAACCTAACCTAACCTATCCCAACTCAACCCAACCTAACCTAATCTAACCTAACCTAACCTAACCTAACCAAACCTAACCTAACCTAACCTAACCTAACCTAACCTAACCTAACGACGGTTGCAAGCGCTTTCACATTAAATATCGCAGTTCCCCACTTTTAATGGTGAAAAACACTGCATCTCAGTAATTGACATTGTTTAATGCGGTTTTACGATGGTTCATATCTTAACCTAACCTAACATTCGCACTTGTATCTAAAAACGCTCTATTGCACTGTTTTGTTCACAATTACGATATTTGCATAACCTCACAGTTTTTCACCAACTTATTGCAGTACAGAACGCTGTATCTCGCTAAATGACATTGTTCTTTAAGGTTTCACGATGCTTGCATGCGCTTTAACGAGAATATCACAATATAGCAGTTTCGCACTTGTAACGGTAGAACACGCAGTATTTGGCTTGTTCATGCCGTTTTGTGTGCTTTCACAACATTTCACCTATCGCAGTTTAATACTCGCTATAAAACAACACTATCTCGTTAGATGACGTCGTTTTTGGTAGTTTCATGACGCTACCTAGCTTAAACTAACCTAACCTAACCTAACCTTCGCACTTCTATCGTTAGAAAACGTTTTACTCGCCACTTTACAATGTTTTCTACAAGATTACGACGGTTTCATGCGCTTTCACATTAGATATCGTAGTTCCCGACTTGTAATGTTGAAAAACACTACATCTCACTAAGTGACATTGTTTAATGCGGTTTTACGACGGTTGATATGTCAACCTAACCTAACATTCGCACTTGTATCTAAAGACGCTCAATTACACTGTTTCGTTCACAATTACGATATTTGCTTGACCTCACAGTTTCTCACCAACTTATTGCAGTACAGAACGCTGTATCTCGCTAAATGACATCGTTCTTTAAGGTTTCACGATACTTGCATGCGCTTTACCGAGAATGTCACAACATAGCACTTTCGCACTTGTAACGGTACAACACGCAGTATTTGGCTTGTTCATGCCGTTTTGTGTGCTTTCACAACACTTTACCTATCGCAGTTTCGTACTCGCAATAAAACAACACTATCTCGTTAGATGACGTCGTTTTTGGTGGTTTCACGACGCTACCTAGCTTAAACTAACATAACTCAACCTAACATAACCTTCGCACTTCTATCGTTAGAAAACGTTTTACTCGCTACTTTACATTGCTTTCTACAACATTACGACGGTTTCAAGCGCTTTCACATTAGATATCGCAGTTCCCGACTTGTAATGGTGAAAAACACAGCATCTCACTAAGTGACATTGTTTAATGCGGTTTTAGCGCGGTTCATATCTTAACCTAACCTAACCTTACCTAAACCAACCTAACCTAACCTAACCTAACCAAACCTTACCTAACATACCCTAACCTAACCTAACCTAACCTAACCTAACCAAACCTAACCTAACCTAACCTAACCTAACCTAACGTAACCTAACCTAACCTAACCTAACCTAACCGAACGACGTTTGCAAGCGCTTTCACATTAGATATCGCAGTTCCCGACTTGTATTGGTGAAAAACACTGCATCTCACTAAGTGACATTGATTAATGCGGTTTTACGACGGTTCATATCTTAACCTAACCTAACATTCCCACTTGTATTAAAAAACGCTCTATTACACTGTTTCGTTCACAATTAGGATATTTGCTTAACCTCACAGTTTTTCACCAACTTATTGCAGTACAGAACGCTGTATCTCGCTAAATGACATCGTTCTTTAAGGTTTCACGATGCTTTCATGCGCTTTAACGAGAATATCACAACATAGCAGTTTCGCACTTGTAACGGTAGAACACGCAGTATTTGGCTTGTTCATGCCGTTTTGTGTGCTTTCACAACATTTCACCTATCGCAGTTTATACTCGCTATAAAACAACACTATCTCGTTAGATGACGTCGTTTTTGGTAGTTTCACGACGCTACCTAGCTTAAACTAACCTAACCTAACCTAACCTTCGCACTTCTATCGTTAGAAAACGTTTTACTCGCCACTTTACAATGTTTTCTACAAGATTACGACGGTTTCATGCGCTTTCACATTAGATATCGTAGTTCCCGACTTGTAATGTTGAAAAACACTACATCTCACTAAGTGACATTGTTTAATGCGGTTTTACGACGGTTGATATGTCAACCTAACCTAACATTCGCACTTGTATCTAAAGACGCTCAATTACACTGTTTCGTTCACAATTACGATATTTGCTTGACCTCACAGTTTCTCACCAACGTATTACAGTACAGAACGCTGTATCTCGCTAAATGACATCGTTCTTTAAGGTTTCACGATACTTGCATGCGCTTTACCGAGAATGTCACAACATAGCACTTTCGCACTTGTAACGGTACAACACGCAGTATTTGGCTTGTTCATGCCGTTTTGTGTGCTTTCACAACATTTTACCTATCGCAGTTTCGTACTCGCAATAAAACAACACTATCTCGTTAGATGACGTCGTTTTTGGTGGTTTCACGACGCTACCTAGCTCAAACTAACCGAACCTTCGCACTTCTATCGTTAGAAAACGTTTTATTCGCTACTTTACAATGTTTTCTACAAGATTACGACGGTTTCATGCGCTTTCACATTAGATATCGCAGTTCCCGACTTGTAATGGTGAAAAACACAGCATCTCACTAAGTGACATTGTTTAATGCGGTTTTAGCGCGGTTCATATCTTAACCTAACCTAACCTTACCTAAACCAACCTAACCTAACCTAACCTAACCAAACCTTACCTAACATACCCTAACATAACCTAACCTAACCTAACCTAACCAAACCTAACCTAACCTAACCTAACGTAACCTAACCTAACCTAACCTAACGACGTTTGCAAGTGCTTTCACATTAGATATCGCAGTTCCCGACTTGTAATGGTGAAAAACACTGCATCTCACTAAGTGACATTGTTTAATGCGGTTTTACGACGGTTCATATCTTAACCTAACCTAACATTCGCACTTGTATTAAAAAACGCTCTATTACACTGTTTCGTTCACAATTAGGATATTTGCATAACCTCACAGTTTTTCACCAACTTATTGCAGTACAGAACGCTGTATCTCGCTAAATGACATCGTTCTTTAAGGTTTCACGATGCTTGCATGCGCTTTAACGAGAATATCACAACATAGCAGTTTCGCACTTGTAACGGTACAACACGCAGTATTTCGCTTGTTCATGCCGTTTTGTGTGCTTTCACAACATTTCACCTATCGCAGTTTCGTACTCGCAATAAAACAACACTATCTCGTTAGATGACGTTGTTTTTGGTAGTTTCACGACGCTACATAGCTTAAACTAACATAACTCAACCTAACATGACCTTCGCACTTCTATCGTTAGAAAACGTTTTACTCGCTACTTTACATTGCTTTCTACAACATTACGACGGTTTCAAGCGCTTTCACATTAGATATCACAGTTCCCAACTTGTAAAGGTGAAAAACACTGCATCTCACTAAGTGACATTGTTTAATGCGGTTTTGCGACGGTTCATACCTTAACCTAACCTAACCTAACCTAACCTTACCTAACCTAACCTAACCTAACCCAACCCAACCCAACTCAACCTAACCTAACCTAACCTAACCTAACCTAAACTAACCTAACCCAACCTAATCTAACCTAACCTAACCTAACCCAACCTAACCCAACCCAACCCAACCTAACCTAACCTAAGCTAACCTAACCTAACCTAACCAAACCTAACCTAACCTAACTTAACCTAAACTAACGTAACCTAACCTAACCTATTCTAACGTAACCTAACCTTACCTGACCTAACCTAACCTAACGTAACCTAACCTAACCTAACATAACCTAACGTAACCTAACCTAACCTAACCTAACGTAACCTAACCTAACCTAACCCAACCTAACCCAACCCAACCCAACAACACCCAACCCAACCTAACCTAACCTAACCTATCCTTACCTAACCTAACCAAATTATCCTTACCTAACCTAACCTAACGTAACCTAACCTAACCTAACCTAACGTAACCTAACCTAACCTAACGTAACCTAACCTAACCTAACCTGACCTAACCCAACCTAACCTAACCTAACCTAACCTAACCCAACTCAACCCAACCTAACCTAATCTAACCTAACCTAACCTAACCTAACCTAACCAAACCTAACTAAACCTAACCTAACCTAACCTAACCTAACCTAACCTAACGACGGTTGCAAGCGCTTTCACATTAAATATCGCAGTTCCCCACTTTTAATGGTGAAAAACACTGCATCTCAGTAATTGACATTGTTTAATGCGGTTTTACGACGGTTCATATCTTAACCTAACCTAACATTCGCACTTGTATCTAAAAACGCTCTATTGCACTGTTTTGTTCACAATTACGATATTTGCATAACCTCACAGTTTTTCACCAACTTATTGCAGTACAGAACGCTGTATCTCGCTAAATGACATTGTTCTTTAAGGTTTCACGGTGCTTGCATGCGCTTTAACGAGAATATCACAATATAGCAGTTTCGCACTTGTAACGGTAGAACACGCAGTATTTGGCTTGTTCATGCCGTTTTGTGTGCTTTCACAACATTTCACCTATCGCAGTTTAATACTCGCTATAAAACAACACTATCTCGTTAGATGACGTCGTTTTTGGTAGTTTCATGACGCTACCTAGCTTAAACTAACCTAACCTAACCTTCGCACTTCTATCGTTAGAAAACGGTTTACTCGCCACTTTACAATGTTTTCTACAAGATTACGACGGTTTCATGCGCTTTCACATTAGATATCGTAGTTCCCGACTTGTAATGTTGAAAAACACTACATCTCACTAAGTGACATTGTTTAATGCGGTTTTACGACGGTTGATATGTCAACCTAACCTAACATTCGCACTTGTATCTAAAGACGCTCAATTACACTGTTTCGTTCACAATTACGATATTTGCTTGACCTCACAGTTTCTCACCAACTTATTACAGTACAGAACGCTGTATCTCGCTAAATGACATCATTCTTTAAGGTTTCACGATACTTGCATGCGCTTTACCGAGAATGTCACAACATAGCAGTTTCGCACTTGTAACGGTACAACACGCAGTATTTGGCTTGTTCATGCCGTTTTGTGTGCTTTCACAACATTTCACCGATCGCAGTTTCGTACTCGCAATAAAACAACACTATCTCGTTAGATGACGTTGTTTTTGGTAGTTTCACGACGCTACCTAGCTTAAACTAACATAACTTAACCTAACATGACCTTCGCACTTCTATCGTTAGAAAATGTTTTACTCGCTACTTTACATTGCTTTCTACAACAATACGACGGTTTCAAGCGCTTTCACATTAGATATCACAGTTCCCAACTTGTAAAGGTGAAAAACACTGCATCTCACTAAGTGACATTGTTTAATGCGGTTTTACGACGGTTCATACCTTAACCTAACCTAACCTAACCTAACCTTACCTAACCTAACCTAACCTAACCCAACCCAACCCAACCTAACCTAACCTAACCTAACCTAACCCAACCTTACCTAACCTAACCAAATTATCCTTACCTAACCTAACCTAACGTAACCTAACCTAACCTAACCTAACGTAACCTAACCTAACCTAACGTAACCTAACCTAACCTAACCTGACCTAACCCAACCTAACCTAACCTAACCTAACCTAACCCAACTCAACCCAACCTAACCTAATCTAACCTAACCTAACCTAACCTAACCTAACCTAACCTAACCTAACCAAACCTAACCTAACCTAACCTAACCTAACCTAACGACGGTTGCAAGCGCTTTCACATTAAATATCGCAGTTCCCCACTTTTAATGGTGAAAAACACTGCATCTCAGTAATTGACATTGTTTAATGCGGTTTTACGACGGTTCGTATCTTAACCTAACCTAACATTCGCACTTGTATCAAAAAACGCTCTATTACACTGTTTTGTTCACAATTACGATAATTGCATAACCTCACAGTTTTTCACCAACTTATTGCAGTACAGAACGCTGTATCTCGCTAAATGACATTGTTCTTTAAGGTTTCACGATGATTGCATGCGCTTTAACGAGAATATCACAATATAGCAGTTTCGCACTTGTAACGGTAGAACACGTAGTATTTGGCTTGTTCATGCCGTTTTGTGTACATTCACAACATTTCACCTATCGCAGTTTAATACTCGCTATAAAACAACACTATCTCGTTAGATGACGTCGTTTTTGGTAGTTTCACGACGCTACCTAGCTTAAACTAACCTAACCTAACCTAACCTTCGCACTTCTATCGTTAGAAAACGTTTTACTCGCAACTTTACAATGTTCTCTACAAGATTACGACGGTTTCATGCGCTTTCACATTAGATATCGTAGTTCCCGACTTGTAATGTTTAAAAACACTACATCTCACTAAGTGACATTGTTTAATGCGGTTTTACGACGGTTGATATGTCAACCTAACCTAACATTCGCACTTGTATCTAAAGACGCTCAATTACACTGTTTCGTTCACAATTACGATATTTGCTTGACCTCACAGTTTCTCACCAACTTATTACAGTACAGAACGCTGTATCTCGCTAAATGACATCGTTCTTTAAGGTTTCACGATACTTGCATGCGCTTTACCGAGAATGTCACAACATAGCAGTTTCGCACTTGTAACGGTACAACACGCAGTATTTGGCTTGTTCATGCCGTTTTGTGTGCTTTCACAACATTTTACCTATCGCAGTTTCATACTCGCATTAAAACAACACTATCTCGTTAGATGACGTCGTTTTTGGTGGTTTCACGACGCTACCTAGCTTAAACTAACATAACTCAAACTAACCGAACCTTCGCACTTCTATCGTTAGAAAACGTTTTATTCGCTACTTTACAATGTTTTCTACAAGATTACGACGGTTTCATGCGCTTTCACATTAGATATCGCAGTTCCCGACTTGTAATGGTGAAAAACACAGCATCTCACTAAGTGACATTGTTTAATGCGGTTTTAGCGCGGTTCATATCTTAACCTAACCTAACCTTACCTAAACCAACCTAACCTAACCTAACCTAACCAAACCTTACCTAACATACCCTAACCTAACCTAACCTAACCTAAGCAAACCTAACCTAACCTAACCTAACGTAACCTAACCTATCCTAACCTAACCTAACGACGTTTGCAAGCGCTTTCACATTAGATATCGCAGTTCCCGACTTGTAATGGTGAAAAACACTGCATCTCACTAAGTGACATTGTTTAATGCGGTTTTACGACGGTTCATATCTTAACCTAACCTAACATTCGCACTTGTATTAAAGAACGCTCTATTACACTGTTTCGTTCACAATTAGGATATTTGCATAACCTCACAGTTTTTCACCAACTTATTGCAGTACAGAACGCTGTATCTCGCTAAATGACATCGTTCTTTAAGGTTTCACGATGCTTTCATGCGCTTTAACGAGAATATCACAACATAGCAGTTTCGCACTTGTAACGGTACAACACGCAGTATTTGGCTTGTTCATGCCGTTTTGTGTGCTTTCACATCATTTCACCTATCGCAGTTTCGTACTCGCAATAAAACAACACTATCTCGTTAGATGACGTTGTTTTTGGTAGTTTCACGACGCTACCTAGCTTAAGCTAACATAACTCCACCTAACATGACCTTCGCACTTCTATCGTTAGAAAACGTTTTACTCGCTACTTTACATTGCTTTCTACAACATTACGACGGTTTCAAGAGCTTTCACATTAGATATCACAGTTCCCAACTTGTAAAGGTGAAAAACACTGCATCTCACTAAGTGACATTGTTTAATGCGGTTTTACGACGGTTCATACCTTAACCTAACCTAACCTAACCTTACCTAAGCTAACCTAACCTAACCCAACCCAACCCAACCTAACCTAACCTTACCTAACCTAAACTAACCTAACCCAACCTAACCTAACCTAACCTAACCTAACCCAACCTAACCCAACCCAACCCAACCTAACCTAACCTAAGCTAACCTAACCTAACCTAACCAAACCTAACCTAACCTAACTTAACCTAACCTATTGTAACCTAACCTAACCTATTCTAACGTAACCTAACCTTACCTGACCTAACCTAACCTAACGTAACCTAACCTAACCTAACATAACCTAACGTAACCTAACCTAACCTAACCTAACGTAACCTAACCTAACCTAACCCAACCTAACCCAACCCAACCCAACCCAACAACACCCAACCCAACCTAACCTAACCTAACCTAACCTTACCTAACCTAACCAAATTATCCTTACCTAACCTAACCTAACCTAACCTAACGTAACCTAACCTAACCTAACGTAACCTAACCTAACCTAACGTAACCTAACCTAACCTAACCCAACCTAACCTAACCTAACCTAACCTAACCCAACTCAACCCAACCTAACCTAATCTAACCTAACCTAACCTAACCAAACCTAACCTAACCCAACCTAACCTAACCTAACCTAACGACGGTTGCAAGCGCTTTCACATTAAATATCGCAGTTCCCCACTTTTAATGGTGAAAAACACTGCATCTCAGTAATTGACATTGTTTAATGCGGTTTTACGACGGTTCATATCTTAACCTAACCTAACATTCGCACTTGTATCTAAAAACGCTCTATTGCACTGTTTTGTTCACAATTACGATATTTGCATAACCTCACAGTTTTTCACCAACTTATTGCAGTACAGAACGATGTATCTCGCTAAATGACATTGTTCTTTAAGGTTTCACGATGCTTGCATGCGCTTTAACGAGAATATCACAATATAGCAGTTTCGCACTTGTAACGGTAGAACACGCAGTATTTGGCTTGTTCATGCCGTTTTGTGTGCTTTCACAACATTTCACCTATCGCAGTTTAATACTCGCTATAAAACAACACTATCTCGTTAGATGACGTCGTTTTTGGTGGTTTCACGACGCTACCTAGCTTAAACTAACATAACTCAACCTAACATAACCTTCGCACTTCTATCGTTAGAAAACGTTTTACTCGCTACTTTACATTGCTTTCTACAACATTACGACCGTTTCAAGCGCTTTCACATTAGATATCGCAGTTCCCGACTTGTAATGGTGAAAAACACAGCATCTCACTAAGTGACATTGTTTAATGCGGTTTTAGCGCGGTTCATATCTTAACCTAACCTAACCTTACCTAAACCAACCTAACCTAACCTAACCTAACCAAACCTTACCTAACATACCCTAACCTAACCTAACCTAACCTAACCAAACCTAACCTAACCTAACCTAACCTAACCTAACGTAACCTAACCTAACCTAACCTAACCTAACGACGTTTGCAAGCGCTTTCACATTAGATATCGCAGTTCCCGACTTGTAATGGTGAAAAACACTGCATCTCACTAAGTGACATTGATTAATGCGGTTTTACGACGGTTCATAACTTAACCTAACCTAACATTCGCACTTGTATTAAAAAACGCTCTATTACACTGTTTCGTTCACAATTAGGATATTTGCTTAACCTCACAGTTTTTCACCAACTTATTGCAGTACAGAACGCTGTATCTCGCTAAATGACATCGTTCTTTAAGGTTTCACGATGCTTTCATGCGCTTTAACGAGAATATCACAACATAGCAGTTTCGCACTTGTAACGGTACAACACGCAGTATTTGGCTTGTTCATGCCGTTTTGTGTGCTTTCACAACATTTCACCGATCGCAGTTTCGTACTCGCAATAAAACAACACTATCTCGTTAGATGACGTTGTTTTTGGTAGTTTCACGACGCTACCCAGCTTAAACTAACATAACTCAACCTAACATGACCTTCGCACTTCTATCGTTAGAAAACGTTTTACTCGCTACTTTACATTGCTTTCTACAACAATACGACGGTTTCAAGCGCTTTCACATTAGATATCACAGTTCCCAACTTGTAAAGGTGAAAAACACTGCATCTCACTAAGTGACATTGCTTAATGCGGTTTTACGACGGTTCATACCTTAACCTAACCTAACCTAACCTAACCTTACCTAACCTAACCTAACCTAACCCAACCCAACCCAACCTAACCTAACCTAACCTAACCTAACCTAACCTAACCCAACCTTACCTAACCTAACCAATGTATCCTTACCTAACCTAACCTAACGTAACCTAACCTAACCTAACCTAACGTAACCTAACCTAACCTAACGTAACCTAACCTAACCTAACCTGACCTAACCCAACCTAACCTAACCTAACCTAACCCAACTCAACCCAACCTAGCCTAATCTAACCTAACCTAACCTAACCTAACCTAACCTAACCAAACCTAACCTAACCTAACCTAACCTAACCTAACGACGGTTGCAAGCGCTTTCACATTAAATATCGCAGTTCCCCACTTTTAATGGTGAAAAACACTGCATCTCAGTAATTGACATTGTTTAATGCGGTTTTACGACGGTTGATATGTCAACCTAACCTAACATTCGCACTTGTATCTAAAGACGCTCAATTACACTGTTTCGTTCACAATTACGATATTTGCTTGACCTCACAGTTTCTCACCAACTTATTACAGTACAGAACGCTGTATCTCGCTAAATGACATCGTTCTTTAAGGTTTCACGATACTTGCATGCGCTTTACCGAGAATGTCACAACATAGCACTTTCGCACTTGTAACGGTACAACACGCAGTATTTGGCTTGTTCATGCCGTTTTGTGTGCTTTCACAACACTTTACCTATCGCAGTTTCGTACTCGCAATAAAACAACACTATCTCGTTAGATGACGTCGTTTTTGGTGGTTTCACGACGCTACCTAGCTTAAACTAACATAACTCAACCTAACATAACCTTCGCACTTCTATCGTTAGAAAACGTTTTACTCGCTACTTTACATTGCTTTCTACAACATTACGACGGTTTCAAGCGCTTTCACATTATATATCGCAGTTCCCGACTTGTAATGGTGAAAAACACAGCATCTCACTAAGTGACATTGTTTAATGAGGTTTTAGCGCGGTTCATATCTTAACCTAACCTAACCTTACCTAAACCAACCTAACCTAACCTAACCTAACCAAACCTTACCTAACATACCCTAACCTAACCTAACCTAACCTAACCAAACCTAACCTAACCTAACCTAACCTAACGTAACCTAACCTAACCTAACCTAACCTAACGACGTTTGCAAGCGCTTTCACATTAGATATCGCAGTTCCCGACTTGTAATGGTGAAAAACACTGCATCTCACTAAGTGACATTGATTAATGCGGTTTTACGACGGTTCATAACTTAACCTAACCTAACATTCGCACTTGTATTAAAAAACGCTCTATTACACTGTTTCGTTCACAATTAGGATATTTGCTTAACCTCACAGTTTTTCACCAACTTATTGCAGTACAGAACGCTGTATCTCGCTAAATGACATCGTTCTTTAAGGTTTCACGATGCTTTCATGCGCTTTAACGAGAATATCACAACATAGCAGTTTCGCACTTGTAACGGTACAACACGCAGTATTTGGCTTGTTCATGCCGTTTTGTGTGCTTTCACAACATTTCACCGATCGCAGTTTCGTACTCGCAATAAAACAACACTATCTCGTTAGATGACGTTGTTTTTGGTAGTTTCACGACGCTACCTAGCTTAAACTAACATAACTCAACCTAACATGACCTTCGCACTTCTATCGTTAGAAAACGTTTTACTCGCTACTTTACATTGCTTTCTACAACAATACGACGGTTTCAAGCGCTTTCACATTAGATATCACAGTTCCCAACTTGTAAAGGTGAAAAACACTGCATCTCACTAAGTGACATTGTTTAATGCGGTTTTACGACGGTTCATACCTTAACCTAACCTAACCTAACCTAACCTTACCTAACCTAACCTAACCTAACCCAACCCAACCCAACCTAACCTAACCTAACCTAACCTAACCTAACCTAACCTAACCCAACCTTACCTAACCTAACCAATGTATCCTTACCTAACCTAACCTAACGTAACCTAACCTAACCTAACCTAACGTAACCTAACCTAACCTAACGTAACCTAACCTAACCTAACCTGACCTAACCCAACCTAACCTAACCTAACCTAACCTAACCCAACTCAACCCAACCTAGCCTAATCTAACCTAACCTAACCTAACCTAACCTAACCTAACCAAACCTAACCTAACCTAACCGAACCTAACCTAACGACGGTTGCAAGCGCTTTCACATTAAATATCGCAGTTCCCCACTTTTAATGGTGAAAAACACTGCATCTCAGTAATTGACATTGTTTAATGCGGTTTTACGACGGTTGATATGTCAACCTAACCTAACATTCGCACTTGTATCTAAAGACGCTCAATTACACTGTTTCGTTCACAATTACGATATTTGCTTGACCTCACAGTTTCTCACCAACTTATTACAGTACAGAACGCTGTATCTCGCTAAATGACATCGTTCTTTAAGGTTTCACGATACTTGCATGCGCTTTACCGAGAATGTCACAACATAGCACTTTCGTATTGTAACGGTACAACACGCAGTATTTGGCTTGTTCATGCCGTTTTGTGTGCTTTCACAACACTTTACCTATCGCAGTTTCGTACTCGCAATAAAACAACACTATCTCGTTAGATGACGTCGTTTTTGGTGGTTTCACGACGCTACCTAGCTTAAACTAACATAACTCAACCTAACATAACCTTCGCACTTCTATCGTTAGAAAACGTTTTACTCGCTACTTTACATTGCTTTCTACAACATTACGACGGTTTCAAGCGCTTTCACATTAGATATCGCAGTTCCCGACTTGTAATGGTGAAAAACACAGCATCTCACTAAGTGACATTGTTTAATGCGGTTTTAGCGCGGTTCATATCTTAACCTAACCTAACCTTACCTAAACCAACCTAACCTAACCTAACCTAACCAAACCTTACCTAACATACCCTAACCTAACCTAACCTAACCTAACCAAACCTAACCTAACCTAACCTAACCTAACCTAACGTAACCTAACCTAACCTAACCTAACCTAACGACGTTTGCAAGCGCTTTCACATTAGATATCGCAGTTCCCGACTTGTAATGGTGAAAAACACTGCATCTCACTAAGTGACATTGATTAATGCGGTTTTACGACGGTTCATAACTTAACCTAACCTAACATTCGCACTTGTATTAAAAAACGCTCTATTACACTGTTTCGTTCACAATTAGGATATTTGCTTAACCTCACAGTTTTTCACCAACTTATTGCAGTACAGAACGCCGTATCTCGCTAAATGACATCGTTCTTTAAGGTTTCACGATGCTTTCATGCGCTTTAACGAGAATATCACAACATAGCACTTTCGCACTTGTAACGGTACAACACGCAGTATTTGGCTTGTTCATGCCGTTTTGTTGGCTTTCACAACATTTTACCTATCGCAGTTTCGTACTCGCAATAAAACAACACTATCTCGTTAGATGACGTCTTTTTTGGTGGTTTCACGACGCTACCTAGCTTAAACTAACATAACTCAACCTAACATAACCTTCGCACTTCTATCGTTAGAAAACGTTTTACTCGCTACTTTACATTGCTTTCTACAACATTACGACGGTTTCAAGCGCTTTCACATTAGATATCGCAGTTCCCGACTTGTAAAGGTGAAAAACACTGCATCTCACTAAGTGACATTGTTTATTGCGGTTTTACGACGGTTCATACCTTAACCTAACGTAACCTAACCTAACCTAACCTAACCCAACCTAACCTAACCTAACCAAACCTAACCTAACCAAACCTAACCTAACGTAACCTAACCTAACCTAACCTAACCTAACGACGTTTGCAAGCGCTTTCACATTAGATATCGCAGTTCCCAACTTGTAATGGTGAAAAACACTGCATCTCACTGACATTGTTTAATGCGGTTTTACGACGGTTCATATCTTAACCTAACCTAACATTCGTACTTGTATTGAAAAACGCTCTATTACACTGTTTCGTTCACAATTACGATATTTGCATAACCTCACAGTTTTTCACCAACTTATTGCAGTTCAGAACGCTGTATCTCGCTAAATGACATTGTTCTTTAAGGTTTCACGATGCTTGCATGCGCTTTAACGAGGATATCACAATATAGCAGTTTCGCACTTGTAACGGTAGAACACGCAGTATTTGGCTTGTTCATGCCGTTTTGTGTGCATTCACAACATTTCACCTATCGCAGTTTAATACTCGCAATAAAACAACACTATCTCGTTAGATGACGTCGTTTTTGGTAGTTTCACGACGCTACCTAGCTTAAACTAACCTAACCTAACCTAACCTTCGCACTTCTATCGTTGGAAAACGTTTTACTCGCAACTTTACAATGTTTTCTACAAGATTACGACGGTTTCATGCGCTTTCACATCAGATATCGTAGTTCCCGACTTGTAATGTTGAAAAACACTACATCTCACTAAGTGACATTGTTTAATGCGGTTTTACGACGGTTGATATGTCAACCTAACCTAACATTCGCACTTGTATCTAAAGACGCTCAATTACACTTTTTCGTTCACAATTATGATATTTGCTTGACCTCACAGTTTCTCACCAACTTATTACAGTACAGAACGCTGTATCTCGCTAAATGACATCGTTCTTCAAGGTTTCACGATACTTGCATGCGCTTTACCGAGAATGTCACAACATAGCAGTTTCGCACTTGTAACGGTACAACACGCAGTATTTGGCTTGTTCATGCCGTTTTGTGTGCTTTCACAACATTTTACCTATCGCAGTTCCGTACTCGCGTTAAAACAACACTATCTCGTTAGATGACGTCGTTTTTGGTGGTTTCACGACGCTACCTAGCTTAAACTAACATAACTCAAACTAACCGAACCTTCGCACTTCTATCGTTAGAAAACGTTTTATTCGCTACTTTACAATGTTTTCTACAAGATTACGACGGTTTCATGCGCTTTCACATTAGATATCGCAGTTCCCGACTTGTAATGGTGAAAAACACAGCATCTCACTAAGTGACATTGTTTAATGCGGTTTTAGCGCGGTTCATAACTTAACCTAACCTAACATTCGCACTTGTATTAAAAAACGCTCTATTACACTGTTTCGTTCACAATTAGGATATTTGCTTAACCTCACAGTTTTTCACCAACTTATTGCAGTACAGAACGCTGTATCTCGCTAAATGACATCGTTCTTTAAGGTTTCACGATGCTTTCATGCGCTTTAACGAGAATATCACAACATAGCAGTTTCGCACTTGTAACGGTACAACACGCAGTATTTGGCTTGTTCATGCCGTTTTGTGTGCTTTCACAACATTTCACCGATCGCAGTTTCGTACTCGCAATAAAACAACACTATCTCGTTAGATGACGTTGTTTTTGGTAGTTTCACGACGCTACCTAGCTTAAACTAACATAACTCAACCTAACATGACCTTCGCACTTCTATCGTTAGAAAACGTTTTACTCGCTACTTTACATTGCTTTCTACAACAATACGACGGTTTCAAGCGCTTTCACATTAGATATCACAGTTCCCAACTTGTAAAGGTGAAAAACACTGCATCTCACTAAGTGACATTGTTTAATGCGGTTTTACGACGGTTCATACCTTAACCTAACCTAACCTAACCTAACCTTACCTAACCTAACCTAACCTAACCCAACCCAACCCAACCTAACCTAACCTAACCTAACCCAACCTTACCTAACCTAACCAAATTATCCTTACCTAACCTAACCTAACGTAACCTAACCTAACCTAACCTAACGTAACCTAACCTAACCTAACGTAACCTAACCTAACCTAACCTGACCTAACCCAACCTAACCTAACCTAACCTAACCTAACCTAACCCAACTCAACCCAACCTAACCTAATCTAACCTAACCTAACCTAACCTAACCTAACCAAACCTAACCTAACCTAACCTAACCTAACCTAACGACGGTTGCAAGCGCTTTCACATTAAATATCGCAGTTCCCCACTTTTAATGGTGAAAAACACTGCATCTCAGTAATTGACATTGTTTAATGCGGTTTTACGACGGTTCGTATCTTAACCTAACCTAACATTCGCACTTGTATCTAAAAACGCTCTATTACACTGTTTTGTTCACAATTACGATAATTGCATAACCTCACAGTTTTTCACCAACTTATTACAGTACAGAACGCTGTATCTCGCTAAATGACATCGTTCTTTAAGGTTTCACGATACTTGCATGCGCTTTACCGAGAATGTCACAACATAGCACTTTCGCACTTGTAACGGTACAACACGCAGTATTTGGCTTGTTCATGCCGTTTTGTTGGCTTTCACAACATTTTACCTATCGCAGTTTCGTACTCGCAATAAAACAACACTATCTCGTTAGATGACGTCGTTTTTGGTGGTTTCACGACGCTACCTAGCTTAAACTAACATAACTCAACCTAACATAACCTTCGCACTTCTATCGTTAGAAAACGTTTTACTCGCTACTTTACATTGCTTTCTACAACATTACGACGGTTTCAAGCGCTTTCACATTAGATATCGCAGTTCCCGACTTGTAAAGGTGAAAAACACTGCATCTCACTAAGTGACATTGTTTATTGCGGTTTTACGACGGTTCATACCTTAACCTAACGTAACCTAACCTAACCTAACCCAACCTAACCTAACATAACCTAACCTAACCTAACCTAACCAAACCTAACCTAACGTAACCTAACCTAACCTAACCTAACCTAACCTAACGACGTTTGCAAGCGCTTTCACATTAGATATCGCAGTTCCCAACTTGTAATGGTGAAAAACACTGCATCTCACTGACATTGTTTAATGCGGTTTTACGACGGTTCATACCTTAACCTAACCTAACATTCGTACTTGTATTGAAAAACGCTCTATTACACTGTTTCGTTCACAATTACGATATTTGCATAACCTCACAGTTTTTCACCAACTTCTTGCAGTTCAGAACGCTGTATCTCGCTAAATGACATTGTTCTTTAAGGTTTCACGATGCTTGCATGCGCTTTAACGAGAATATCACAATATAGCAGTTTCGCACTTGTAACGGTAGAACACGCAGTATTTGGCTTGTTCATGCCGTTTTGTGTGCATTCACAACATTTCACCTATCGCAGTTTAATACTCGCAATAAAACAACACTATCTCGTTAGATGACGTCGTTTTTGGTAGTTTCACGACGCTACCTAGCTTAAACTAACCTAACCTAACCTAACCTTCGCACTTCTATCGTTAGAAAACGTTTTACTCGCAACTTTACAATGTTTTCTACAAGATTACGACGGTTTCATGCGCTTTCACATCAGATATCGTAGTTCCCGACTTGTAATGTTGAAAAACACTACATCTCACTAAGTGACATTGTTTAATGCGGTTTTACGACGGTTGATATGTCAACCTAACCTAACATTCGCACTTGTATCTAAAGACGCTCAATTACACTTTTTCGTTCACAATTACGATATTTGCTTGACCTCACAGTTTCTCACCAACTTATTACAGTACAGAACGCTGTATCTCGCTAAATGACATCGTTCTTTAAGGTTTCACGATACTTGCATGCGCTTTACCGAGAATGTCACAACATAGCAGTTTCGCACTTGTAACGGTACAACACGCAGTATTTGGCTTGTTCATGCCGTTTTGTGTGCTTTCACAACATTTTACCTATCGCAGTTTCGTACTCGCAATAAAACAACACTATCTCGTTAGATGACGTCGTTTTTGGTGGTTTCAAGACGCTACCTAGCTTAAACTAACATAACTCAACCTAACATAACCTTCGCACTTCTATCGTTAGAAAACGTTTTACTCGCTACTTTACATTGCTTTCTACAACATTACGACGGTTTCAAGCACTTTCACATTAGATATCGCAGTTCCCGACTTGTAAAGGTGAAAAACACTGCATCTCACTAAGTGACATCGTTTATTGCGGTTTTACGACGGTTCATACCTTAACCTAACGTAACCTAACCTAACCTAACCAAACCTAACCTAACCTAACCTAACCTAACCTAACCTAACCTAACGACGTTTGCAAGCGCTTTCACATTAGATATCGCAGTTCCCAACTTGTAATGGTGAAAAACACTGCATCTCACTAAGTGACATTGTTTAATGCGGTTTTACGACGGTTCATATCTTAACCTAACCTAACATTCGTACTTGTATTGAAAAACGCTCTATTACACTGTTTCGTTCACAATTACGATATTTGCATAACCTCACAGTTTTTCACCAACTTATTGCAGTACAGAACGCTGTATCTCGCTAAATGACATTGTTCTTTAAGGTTTCACGATGCTTGCATGCGCTTTAACGAGAATATCACAATATAGCAGTTTCGCACTTGTAACGGTAGAACACGCAGTATTTGGCTTGTTCATGCCGTTTTGTGTGCATTCACAACATTTCACCTATCGCAGTTTAATACTCGCAATAAAACAACACTATCTCGTTAGATGACATCGTTTTTGGTGGTTTCACGACGCTACCTAGCTCAAACTAACCGAACCTTCGCACTTCTATCGTTAGAAAACGTTTTATTCGCTACTTTACAATGTTTTCTACAAGATTACGACGGTTTCATGCGCTTTCACATTAGATATCGCAGTTCCCGACTTGTAATGGTGAAAAACACAGCATCTCACTAAGTGACATTGTTTAATGCGGTTTTAGCGCGGTTGATATCTTAACCTAACCTAACCTTACCTAAACCAACCTAACCTAACCTAACATAACCAAACCTTACTTAACATACCCTAACCTAACCTAACCTAACCTAACCAAACCTAACCTAACCTAACCTAACGTAACCTAACCTAACCTAACCTAACCTAACGACGTTTGCAAGCTCTTTCACATTAGATATCGTAGTTCCCGACTTGTAATGTTGAGAAACACTACATCTCACTAAGTGACATTGTTTAATGCGGTTTTACGACGGTTGATATGTCAACCTAACCTAACATTCGCACTTGTATCAAAAGACGCTCAATTACACTGTTTCGTTCACAATTACGATATTTGCTTGACCTCACAGTTTCTCACCAACTTATTACAGTACAGAACGCTGTATCTCGCTAAATGACATCGTTCTTTAAGGTTTCACGATACTTGCATGCGCTTTACCGAGAATGTCACAACATAGCAGTTTCGCACTTGTAACGGTACAACACGCAGTATTTGGCTTGTTCATGCCGTTTTGTGTGCTTTCACAACATTGTACCTATCGCAGTTTCGTACTCGCATTAAAACAACACTATCTCGTTAGATGACGTCGTTTTTGGTGGTTTCACGACGCTACCTAGCTTAAACTAACATAACTCAAACTAACCGAACCTTCGCACTTCTATCGTTAGAAAACGTTTTATTCGCTACTTTACAATGTTTTCTACAAGATTACGACGGTTTCATGCGCTTTCACATTAGATATCGCAGTTCCCGACTTGTAATGGTGAAAAACACAGCATCTCACTAAGTGACATTGTTTAATGCGGTTTTAGCGCGGTTCATATCTTAACCTAACCTAACCTTACCTAAACCAACCTAACCTAACCTAACCTAACCAAACCTTACCTAACATACCCTAACCTAACCTAACCTAACCTAACCAAACCTAACCTAACCTAACCTAACGTAACCTAACCTAACCTAACCTAACCTAACGACGTTTGCAAGCGCTTTCACATTAAATATCGAAGTTCCCGACTTGTAATGGTGAAAAACACTGCATCTCACTAAGTGACATTGATTAATGCGGTTTTACGACGGTTCATATCTTAACCTAACCTAACATTCGCACTTGTATTAAAAAACGCTCTATTACACTGTTTCGTTCACAATTAGGATATTTGCATAACCTCACAGTTTTTCACCAACTTATTGCAGTACAGAACGCTGTATCTCGCTAAATGACATCGTTCTTTAAGGTTTCACGATGCTTTCATGCGCTTTAACGAGAATATCACAACATAGCAGTTTCGCACTTGTAACGGTACAACACGCAGTATTTGGCTTGTTCATGCCGTTTTGTGTGCTTTCACAACATTTCACCTATCGCAGTTTCGTACTCGCAATAAAACAACACTATCTCGTTAGATGACGTTGTTTTTGGTAGTTTCACGACGCTACCTAGCTTAAACTAACATAACTCAACCTAACATGACCTTCGCACTTTTATCGTTAGAAAACGTTTTACTCGCTACTTTACATTGCTTTCTACAACATTACGACGGTTTCAAGCGCTTTCACATTAGATATCACAGTTCCCAACTTGTAAAGGTGAAAAACACTGCATCTCACTAAGTGACATTGTTTAATGCGGTTTTACGATGGTTCATACCTTAACCTAACTTAACCTAACCTACCCTAACCTAACCTTACCTAACCTAACCTAACCTAACCCAACCCAACCCAACCTAACCTAACCTAACCTAACCTAAACTAACCTAACCCAACCTAACCTAACCTAACCTAACCTAACCCAACCTAACCCAACCCAACGCAACATAACCTAACCTAAGCTAACCTAACCTAACCTAACCAAACCTAACCTAACCTAACTTAACCTAACCTAACGTAACCTAACCTAACCTATTCTAACGTAACCTAACCTTACCTGACCTAACCTAACCTAACGTAACCTAACCTAACCTAACATAACCTAACGTAACCTAACCTAACGTAACCTAACCTAACCTAACCCAACCCAACCCAACCCAACAACACCCAACCCAACCTAACCTTACCTAACCTAACCAAATTATCCTTACCTAACCTAACCTAACCTAACGTAACCTAACCTAACCTAACGTAACCTAACCTAACCTAACCCAACCTAACCTAACCTAACCTAACCTAACCCAACTCAACCCAACCTAACCTAATCTAACCTAACCTAACCTAACCTAACCAAACCTAACCTAACCTAACCTAACCTAACCTAACCTAACGACGGTTGCAAGCGCTTTCACATTAAATATCGCAGTTCCCCACTTTTAATGGTGAAAAACACTGCATCTCAGTAATTGACATTGTTTAATGCGGTTTTACGACGGTTCATATCTTAACCTAACCTAACATTCGCACTTGTATCTAAAAATGCTCTATTACACTGTTGTGTTAACAATTACGATGTTTGCATAACCTCACAGTTTTTCACCAACTTATTGCAGTACAGAACGCTGTATCTCGCTAAATGACATTGTTCTTTAAGGTTTCACGATGCTTGCCTGCGCTTTAACGAGAATATCACAATATAGCAGTTTCGCACTTGTAACGGTAGAACACGCAGTATTTTGCTTGTTCATGCCGTTTTGTGTGCTTTCACAACATTTCACCTATCGCAGTTTAATACTCGCTATAAAACAACACTATCTCGTTAGATGACGTCGTTTTTGGTAGTTTCACGACGCTACCTAGCTTAAACTAACCTAACCTAACCTAACCTTCGCACTTCTATCGTTAGAAAACGTTTTACTCGCCACTTTACAATGTTTTCTACAAGATTACGACGGTTTCATGCGCTTTCACATTAGATATCGTAGTTCCCGACTTGTAATGTTGAAAAACACTACATCTCACTAAGTGACATTCTTTAATGCGGTTTTACGACGGTTGATATGTCAACCTAACCTAACATTCGCACTTGTATCTAAAGACGCTCAATTACACTGTTTCGTTCACAATTACGATATTTGCTTGACCTCACAGTTTCTCACCAACTTATTACAGTACAGAACGCTGTATCTCGCTAATGGACATCGTTCTTTAAGGTTTCACGATACTTGCATGCGCTTTACCGAGAATGTCACAACATAGCAGTTTCGCACTTGTAACGGTACAACACGCAATATTTGGCTTGTTCATGCCGTTTTGTGTGCTTTCACAACATTTTACCTATCGCAGTTTCGTACTCGCAATAAAACAACACTATCTCGTTAGATGACGTCGTTTTTGGTGGTTTCACGACGCTACCTAGCTTAAACTAACATAACTCAACCTAACATAACCTTCGCACTTCTATCGTTAGAAAACGTTTTACTCGCTACTTTACATTGCTTTCTACAACATTACGACGGTTTCAAGCGCTTTCACATTAGATATCGCAGTTCCCAACTTGTAAAGGTGAAAAACACTGCATCTCACTAAGTGACATTGTTTATTGCGGTTTTACGACGGTTCATACCTTAACCTAACGTAACCTAACCTAACCTAACCCAACCTAACCTAACATAACCTAACCTAACCTAACCTAACCAAACCTAACCTAACGTAACCTAACCTAACCTAACCCAACCTAACCTAACCTAACCTAACCTAACCCAACTCAACTCAACC
>NW_027464606.1:67500-77500 GCF_043290135.1 Rhipicephalus microplus
CCTAACCTAACCTAACCTAACCCAACCTAACCCAACCCAACCCAACCTAACCTAACCTAAGCTAACCTAACCTAAGCTAACCTAACCTAACCTAACCTAACCCAACTCAACCCAACCTAACCTAATCTAACCTAACCTAACCTAACCAAACCTAACCTAACCTAACCTAACCTAACCTAACGACGGTTGCAAGCGCTTTCACATTAAATATCGCAGTTCCCCACTTTTAATGGTGAAAAACACTGCATCTCAGTAATTGACATTGTTTAATGCGGTTTTACGACGGTTCATATCTTAACCTAACCTAACATTCGCACTTGTATCTAAAAACGCTCTATTACACTGTTTTGTTCACAATTACGATACTTGCATAACGTCACAGTTTTTCACCAACTTATTGCAGTACAGAACGCTGTATCTCGCTAAATGACATTGTTCTTTAAGGTTTCACGATGCTTGCATGCGCTTTAACGAGAATATCACAATATAGCAGTTTCGCACTTGTAACGGTAGAACACGCAGTATTTGGCTTGTTCATGCCGTTTTGTGTGCTTTCACAACATTTCACCTATCGCAGTTTAATACTCGCTATAAAACAACACTATCTCGTTAGATGACGTCGTTTTTGGTAGTTTCACGACGCTACCTAGCTTAAACTAACCTAACCTAACCTAACCTTCGCACTTCTATCGTTAGAAAACGTTTTACTCGCCACTTTACAATGTTTTCTACAAGATTACGACGGTTTCATGCGCTTTCACATTAGATATCGTAGTTCCCGACTTGTAATGTTGAAAAACACTACATCTCACTAAGTGACATTGTTTAATGCGGTTTTACAACGGTTGATATGTCAACCTAACCTAACATTCGCACTTGTATCTAAAGACGCTCAATTACACTGTTTCGTTCACAATTACGATATTTGCTAGACCTCACAGTTTCTCACCAACTTATTACAGTACAGAACGCTGTATCTCGCTAAACGACATCGTTCTTTAAGGTTTCACGATACTTGCATGCGCTTTACCGAGAATGTCACAACATAGCAGTTTCGCACTTGTAACGGTACAACACAGAGTATTTGGCTTGTTCATGCCATTTTGTGTGCTTTCACAACATTTTACCTATCGCAGTTTCGTACTCGCAATAAAACAACACTATCTCGTTAGATGACGTCGTTTTTGGTGGTTTCACGACGCTACCTAGCTTAAACTAACATAACTCAACCTAACATAACCTTCGCACTTCTATCGTTAGAAAACGTTTTACTCGCTACTTTACATTGCTTTCTACAACATTACGACGGTTTCAAGCGCTTTCACATTAGATATCGCAGTTCCCAACTTGTAAAGGTGAAAAACACTGCATCTCACTAAGTGACATTGTTTAATGCGGTTTTAGCGCGGTTCATATCTTAACCTAACCTAACCTAACCTAACCTAACCTAACCCAACCTAACCTAACATAACCTAACCTAACCTAACCTAACCTAACCAAACCTAACCTAACGTAACCTAACCTAACCTAACCTAACGACGTTTGCAAGCGCTTTCACATTAGATATCGCAGTTCCCGACTTGTAATGGTGAAAAACACCGCATCTCACTAAGTGACATTGTTTAATGCGGTTTTACGACGGTTCATATCTTAACCTAACCTAACATTGGTACTTGTATTGAAAAACGCTCTATTACACTGTTTCGTTCACAATTACGATACTTGCATAACCTCACAGTTTTTCACCAACTTATTGCAGTACAGAACGCTGTATCTCGCTAAATGACATCGTTCTTTAAGGTTTCACGATGCTTGCATGCGCTTTAACGAGAATATCACATTATAGCAGTTTCGCACTTGTAACGGTACAACACGCAGTATCTGGCTTGTTCAAGTCGTTTTGTGTACATTCACAACATTTCACCTATTGCAGTTTCGTACATGCAATAAAACAACACTATCTCGTTAGATGACATCGTTTTTGGTGGTTTCACGACGCTACCTAGCTCAAACTAACAGAACCTTCGCACTTCTATCGTTAGAAAACGTTTTATTTGCTACTTTACAATGTTTTCTACAAGATTACGACGGTTTCATGCGCTTTCACATTAGATATCGCAGTTCCCGACTTGTAATGGTGAAAAACACAGCATCTCACTAAGTGACATTGTTTAATGCGGTTTTAGCGCGGTTCATATCTTAACCTAACCTAACCTTACCTAACCCAACCTAACCTAACCTAACCTAACCAAACCTTACCTAACATACCCTAACCTAACCTAACCTAACCTAACGTAACCTAACCTAACCTAACCTAACCAAACCTAACCTAACCTAACGACGTTTGCAAGCGCTTTCACATTAGATATCGCAGTTCCCGACTTGTAATGTAAGTGACATTGTTTAATGCGGTTTTACGACGGTTCATATCTTAACCTAACCTAACATTCGCACTTGTATTAAAAAACGCTCTATTACACTGTTTCGTTCACAATTAGGATATTTGCATAACCTCACAGTTTTTCACCAACTTCTTGCAGTACAGAACGCTGTATCTCGCTAAATGACATCGTTCTTTAAGGTTTCACGATGCTTGCATGCGCTTTAACGAGAATGTCACAACATAGCAGTTTCGCACTTGTAACGGTACAACACGCAGTATTTGGCTTGTTCATGCCGTTTTGAGTGCTTTCACAACATTTCACCTATCGCAGTTTCGTACTCGCAATAAAACAACACTATCTCGTTAGATGACGTTGTTTTTGGTAGTTGCACGACGCTACCTAGCTTAAACTAACCTAACCTAACCTAACCTTCGCACTTCTATCGTTAGAAAACGTTTTACTCGCCACTTTACAATGTTTTCTACAAGATTACGACGGTTTCATGCGCTTTCACATTAGATATCGTAGTTCCCGACTTGTAAAGGTGAAAAACACTGCATCTCACTAAGTGACATTGTTTAATGCGGTTTTACGACGGTTCATACCTTAACCTAACGTAACCTAACCTAACCTAACCTAACCTAACCTAACCCAACCCAACCCAACCTAACCTAACCTAACCTAACCTAAACTAACCTAACCCAACCTAACCCAACCTAACCTAACCTAACCTAACCCAACCCAACCTAACCCAACCCAACCCAACCTAACCTAACCTAAGCTAACCTAACCTAAGCTAACCAAACCTAACCTAACCTAACTTAACCTAACCTAACGTAACCTAACCTAACCTAACCTATTCAAACGTAACCTAACCTTACCTGACCTAACCTAACCTAACGTAACCTAACCTAACCTAATATAACCTAACGTAACCTAACCTAACCTAACCTAACCTAACGTAACCTAACCTAACCTAACCCAACCTAACCCAACCCAACCCAACCCAACAACACCCAACCCAACCTAACCTAACCTAACCTAACCTTACCTAACCTAACCAAATTATCCTTACCTAACCTAACCTAACCTAACGTAACCTAACCTAACCTAACCTAACGTAACTTAACCTAACCTAACGTAACCTAACCTAACCTAACCTAACCTAACCCAACCTAACCTAACCTAACCTAACCTAACCCAACTCAACCCAACCTAACCTAATCTAACCTAACCTAACCTAACCAAACCTAACCTAACCTAACCTAACCTAACCTAACGACGGTTGATAGCGCTTTCACATTAAATATCGCAGTTTCCCACTTTTAATGGTGAAAAACACTGCATCTCAGTAATTGACATTGTTTAATGCGGTTTTACGACGGTTCATATCTTAACCTAACCTAACATTCGCACTTGTATCTAAAAACGCTCTATTACACTGTTTTGTTCACAATTACGATACTTGCATAACCTCACAGTTTTTCACCAACTTATTGCAGTACAGAACGCTGTATCTCGCTATATGACATTGTTCTTTAAGGTTTCACGATGCTTGCATGCGCTTTAACGAGAATATCACAATATAGCAGTTTCGCACTTGTAACGGTAGAACACGCAGTATTTGGCTTGTTCATGCCGTATTGTGTGCTTTCACAACATTTCACCTATCGCAGTTTAATACTCGCTATAAAACAACACTATCTCGTTAGATGACGTCGTTTTTGGTAGTTTCACGACGCTACCTAGCTTAAACTAACCTAACCTAACCTAACCTTCGCACTTCTATCGTTAGAAAACGTTTTACTCGCCACTTTACAATGTTTTCTACAAGATTACGACGGTTTCATGCGCTTTCACATTAGATATCGTAGTTCCCGACTTGTAATGTTGAAAAACACTACATCTCACTAAGTGACATTGTTTAATGCAGTTTTACGACGGTTGATATGTCAACCTAACCTAACATTCGCACTTCTATCTAAAGACGCTCAATTACACTGTTTCGTTCACAATTACGATATTTGCTAGACCTCACAGTTTCTCACCAGTTTATTACAGTACAGAACGCTGTATCTCGCTAAACGACATCGTTCTTTAAGGTTTCACGATACTTGCATGCGCTTTACCGAGAATGTCACAACATAGCAGTTTCGCACTTGTAACGGTACAACACGCAGTATTGGGCTTGTTCATGCCAATTTGTGTGCTTTCACAACATTTTACCTATCGAAGTTTCGTACTCGCAATAAAACAACACTATCTCGTTAGATGACGTCGTTTTTGGTGGTTTCACGACGCTACCTAGCTTAAACTAACATAACTCAACCTAACATAACCTTCGCACTTCTATCGTTAGAAAACGTTTTACTCGCTACTTTACATTGCTTTCTACAACATTACGACGGTTTCAAGCGCTTTCACATTAGATATCGCAGTTCCCAACTTGTAAAGGTGAAAAACACTGCATCTCACTAAGTGACATTGTTTAATGCGGTTTTAGCGCGGTTCATATCTTAACCTAACCTAACCTAACCTAACCTAACCCAACCTAACCTAACATAACCTAACCTAACCTAACCTAACCAAACCTAACCAAACGTAACCTAACCTAACCTAACCTAACCTAACCTAACGACGTTTGCAAGCGCTTTCACATTAGATATCGCAGTTCCCGACTTGTAATGGTGAAAAACACTGCATCTCACTAAGTGACATTGTTTAATGCGGTTTTACGACGGTTCATATCTTAACCTAACCTAACATTGGTACTTGTATTGAAAAACGCTCTATTACACTGTTTCGTTCACAATTACGATATTTGCATAACCTCACAGTTTTTCACCAACTTATTGCAGTACAGAACGCTGTATCTCGCTAAATGACATCGTTCTTTAAGGTTTCACGATGCTTGCATGCGCTTTAACGAGAATATCACATTATAGCAGTTTCGCACTTGTAACGGAACAACACGCAGTATCTGGCTTGTTCAAGTCGTTTTGTGTACATTCACAACATTTCACCAATGCAGTTTCGTACATGCAATAAAACAACACTATCTCGTTAGATGACGTCCTTTTTGGTGGTCTCACGACGCTATATAGCTTAAACTAACATAACTCAAGCTAACCTTCGCACTTCTATCGTTAGAAAACGTTTTACTCGCAACTTTGCAATGTTTTCTACAAGATTACGACGGTTTCATGCGCTTTCACATTAGATATCGTAGTTCCCGACTTGTAATGTTGAAAAACACTACATCTCACTAAGTGACATTGTTTAATGCGGTTTTACGACGGTTGATATGTCAACCTAACCTAACATTCGCACTTGTATCTAAAGACGATCAATTACACTGTTTCGTTCACAATTACGATATTTGCTTGACCTCACAGTTTCTCACCAACTTATTACAGTACAGAACGCTGTATCTCGCTAAATGACATCGTTCTTTAAGGTTTCACGATACTTGCATGCGCTTTACCGTGAATGTCACAACATAGCACTTTCGCACTTGTAACGGTACAACACGCAGTATTTGGCTTGTTCATGCCGTTTTGTGTGCTTTCACAATATTTTACCTATCGCAGTTTCGTACTCGCAATAAAACAACACTATCTCGTTAGATGACGTCGTTTTTGGTGGTTTCACGACGCTACCTAGCTTAAACTAACATAACTCAACCTAACATAACCTTCGCACTTCTATCGTTAGAAAACGTTTTACTCGCTACTTTACATTGCTTTCTACAACATTACGACGGTTTCAAGCGCTTTCACATTAAATATCGCAGTTCCCAACTTGTAAAGGTGAAAAACACTGCATCTCACTAAGTGACATTGTTTATTGCGGTTTTACGACGGTTCATACCTTAACCTAACGTAACCTAACCTAACCTAACCCAACCTAACCTAACATAACCTAACCTAACCTAACCTAACCTAACCAAACCTAACCTAACGTAACCTAACCTAACCTAACCTAACCTAACCTAACGACGTTTGCAAGCGCTTTCACATTAGATATCGCAGTTCTCGACTTGTAATGGTGAAAAACACTGCATCTCACTAAGTGACATTGTTTAATGCGGTTTTACGACGGCTCATATCTTAACCTAACCTAACATTCGCACTTGTATCTAAAAACGCTCTATTACACTGTTTTGTTCACAATTACGATATTTGCATAACCTCACAGTTTTTCACCAACTTATTGCAGTACAGAACGCTGTATCTCGCTAAATGACATTGTTCTTTAAGGTTTCACGATGCTTGCATGCGCTTTACCGAGAATATCACAATATAGCAGTTTCGCACTTGTAACGGTAGAACACGCAGTATTTGGCTTGTTCATGCCGTTTTGTGTGCTTTCACAACATTTCACCTATCGCAGTTTAATACTCGCTATAAAACAACACTATCTCGTTAGATGACGTCGTTTTTGGTAGTTTCACGACGCTACCTAGCTTAAACTAACCTAACCTAACCTAACCTTCGCACTTCTATCGTTAGAAAACGTTTTACTCGCCACTTTACAATGTTTTCTACAAGATTACGACGGTTTCATGCGCTTTCACATTAGATATCGTAGTTCCCGACTTGTAATGTTGAAAAACACTACATCTCACTAAGTGAATTGTTTAATGCGGTTGTACGACGGTTGATATCTCAACCTAACCTAACCTTCGCACTTGTATCTAAATACGCTCAATTACACTGTTTCGTTCACAATTACGATATTTGCTTGACCTCACAGTTTCTCACCAACTTATTACAGTACAGAACGCTGTATCTCGCTAAATGACATCGTTCTTTAAGGTTTCACGATACTTGCATGCGCTTTAACGAAAATATCACACTAAAGCAGTTTCGCACTTGTAACGGCACAAGATGCAGTATCTGGCTAGTTCATGCCATTTTGTGTGCTTTCCCAATATTTCACCTATCGCAGTTTCGTACTCGCAATAAAACAACACTATCTCGTTAGATGACATCGTTTTTGGTGGTTTCACGACGCTACCTAGCTCAAACTAACAGAACCTTCGCACTTCTATCGTTAGAAAACGTTTTATTCGCTACTTTACAATGTTTTCTACAAGATTACGACGGTTTCGTGCGCTTTCACATTAGATATCGCAGTTCCCGACTTGTAATGGTGAAAAACACAGCATCTCACTAAGTGACATTGTTTAATGCGGTTTTAGCGCGGTTCATATCTTAACCTAACCTAACCTTACCTAACCCAACCTAACCTAACCTAACCTAACCAAACCTTACCTAACATACCCTAACCTAACCTAACCTAACCTAACCTAACGTAACCTAACCTAACCTAACCTAACCAAACCTAACCTAACCTAACGACGTTTGCAAGCGCTTTCACATTAGATATCGCAGTTCCCGACTTGTAATGGTGAAAAACACTGCATCTCACTAAGTGACATTGTTTAATGCGGTTTTACGACGGTTCATATCTTAACCTAACCTAACATTCGCACTTGTATTAAAAAACGCTCTATTACACTGTTTCGTTAACAATTAGGATATTTGCATAACCTCACAGTTTTTCACCAACTTATTGCAGTACAGAACGCTGTATCTCGCTAAATGACATCGTTCTTTAAGGTTTCACGATGCTTGCATGCGCTTTAACGAGAATATCACAACATAGCAGTTTCGCACTTGTAACGGTACAACACGCAGTATTTGGCTTGTTCATGCCGTTTTGTGTGCTTTCACAACATTTCACCTATCGCAGTTTCGTACTCGCAATAAAACAACACTATCTCGTTAGATGACGTTGTTTTTGGTAGTTGCACGACGCTACCTAGCTTAAACTAACATAACTCAACCTAACATAACCTTCGCACTTCTATCGTTAGAAAACGTTTTACTCGCTACTTTACATTGCTTTCTACAACATTATGACGGTTTCAAGCGCTTTCACATTAGATATCACAGTTCCCAACTTGTAAAGGTGAAAAACACTGCATCTCACTAAGTGACATTGTTTAATGCGGTTTTACGACGGTTCATACCTTAACCTAACGTAACCTAACCTAACCTAACCTAACCTAACCTTACCTAACCTAACCTAACCTAACCTAACCCAACCCAACCCAACCTAACCTAACCTAACCTAAACTAACCTAACCCAACCTAACCTAACCTAACCTAACCTAACCCAACCTAACCACACCCAACCCAACCTAACCTAACCTAAGCTAACCTAACCTAAGCTAACCAAACCTAACCTAACCTAACTTAACCTAACCTAACGTAACCTAACCTAACGTAACCTATTCTAACGTAACCTAACCTTACCTGACCTAACCTAACCACGTAACCTAACCTAACCTAACATAACCTAACGTAACCTAACCTAACCTAACCTAACCTAACGTAACCTAACCTAACCTAACCCAACCCAACCCAACCCAACAACACCCAACCCAACCTAACCTAACCTAACCTAACCTTACCTAACCTAACCAAATTATCCTTACCTAACCTAACCTAACCTAACGTAACCTAACCTAACCTAACGTAACCTAACCTAACCGAACGTAACCTAACCTAACCTAACCTAACCTAACCCAACCTAACCTAACCTAACCTAACCTAACCCAACTCAACCCAACCTAACCTAATATAACCTAACCTAACCTAACCTAACCAAACCTAACCTAACCTAACCTAACCTAACCTAACCTAACGACGGTTGCAAGCGCTTTCACATTAAATATCGCAGTTCCCCACTTTTAATGGTGAAAAACACTGCATCTCAGTAATTGACATTGTTTAATGCGGTTTTACTACGGTTCATATCTTAACCTAACCTAACATTCGCACTTGTATCTAAAAACGCTCTATTACACTGTTTTGTTCACAATTACGATACTTGCATAACCTCACAGTTTTTCACCAACTTATTGCAGTACAGAACGCTGTATCTCGCTAAATGACATTGTTCTTTAAGGTTTCACGATGCTTGCATGCGCTTTAACGAGAATATCACAATATAGCAGTTTCGCACTTGTAACGGTAGAACACGCAGTATTTGGCTTGTTCATGCCGTTTTGTGTGCTTTCACAACATTTCACCTATCGCAGTTTAATACTCGCTATAAAACAACACTATCTCGTTAGATGACGTCGTTTTTGGTAGTTTCACGACGCTACCTAGCTTAAACTAACCTAACCTAACCTAACCTAACCTAACCTTCGCACTTCTATCGTTAGAAAACGTTTTACTCGCCACTTTACAATGTTTTCTACAACATTACGACGGTTTCAAGCGCTTTCACATTAGATATCACAGTTCCCAACTTGTAAAGGTGAAAAACACTGCATCTCACTAAGTGACATTGTTTAATGCGGTTTTACGACGGTTCATACCTTAACCTAACCTAACCTAACCTAACCTAACCTTACCTAACCTAACCTAACATAACCCAACCCAACCCAACCAAACCTAACCTAACCTAAACTAACCTAACCCAACCTAACCTAACCTAACCTAACCCAACCCAACCCAACCCAACCCAACCTAACCTAACCTAACCTAACCTAACCTAACTTAACCTAACCTAAAGTAACCTAACCTAACCTATTCTAA
>NW_027464606.1:82500-102500 GCF_043290135.1 Rhipicephalus microplus
CTAACCCAACTCAACCCAACCTAACCTAATCTAACCTAACCTAACCTAACCTAACCAAACCTAACCTAACCTAACCTAACCTAACCTAACGACGGTTGCAAGCGCTTTCACATTAAATATCGCAGTTCCCCACTTTTAATGGTGAAAAACACTGCATCTCAGTAATTGACATTGTTTAATTCGGTTTTACGACGGTTCATATCTTAACCTAACCTAACATTCGCACTTGTATCTAAAAACGCTCTATTACACTGTTTTGTTCACAATTACGATATTTGCATAACCTCACAGTTTTTCACCAACTTATTGCAGTACAGAACGCTGTATCTCGCTAAATGACATTGTTATTTAGGTTTCACGATGCTTGCATGCGCTTTAACGAGAATATCACAATATAGCAGTTTCGCACTTGTAACGGTAGAACACGCAGTATTTGGCTTGTTCATGCCGTTTTGTGTGCTTTCACAACATTTCACCTATCGCAGTTTAATACTCGCTAAAAAACAACACTATCTCGTTATATGACGTCGTTTTTGGTAGTTTCACGACGCTACCTAGCTTAAACTAACTCAACCTAACCTAACCTTCGCACTTCTATCGTTAGAAAACGTTTTACTCGCCCCTTTACAATGTTTTCTACAAGATTACGACGGTTTCATGCGCTTTCACATTAGATATCGTAGTTCCCGACTTGTAATATTGAAAAACACTACATCTCACTAAGTGACATTGTTTAATGCGGTTTTACGACGGTTGATATGTCAACCTAACCTAACATTCGCACTTGTATCTAAAGACGCTCAATTACACTGTTTCGTTCACAATTACGATATTTGCTTGACCTCACAGTTTCTCACCAACTTATTACAGTACAGAACGCTGTATCTCGCTAAATGACATCGTTCTTTAAGGTTTCACGATACTTGCATGCGCTTTACCGAGAATGTCACAACATAGCACTTTCGCACTTGTAACGGTACAACACGCAGTATTTGGCTTGTTCATGCCGTTTTGTGTGCTTTCACAACATTTTACCTATCGCAGTTTCGTACTCGCAATAAAACAACACTATCTCGTTAGATGACGTCGTTTTTGGTGGTTTCACGACGCTACCTAGCTTAAACTAACATAACTCAACCTAACATAACCTTCGCACTTCTATCGTTAGAAAACGTTTTACTCACTACTTTACATTGCTTTCTACAACATTACGACGGTTTCAAGCGCTTTCACATTAGATATCGCAGTTCCCGACTTGTAAAGGGGAAAAACACTGCATCTCACTAAGTGACATTGTTTATTGCGGTTTTACGACGGTTCATACCTTAACCTAACGTAACCTAACCTAACCTAACCCAACCTAACCTAACATAACCTAACCTAACCTAACCTAACCAAACCTAACCTAACGTAACCTAACCTAACCTAACCTAACCTAACCTAACCTAACGACGTTTCCAAGCGCTTTCACTATAAATATCGCAGTTCCCAACTTGTAATGGTGAAAAACACTGCATCTCACTAAGTGACATTGTTTAATGCGGTTTTACGACGGTTCATATCTTAACCTAACCTAACATTCGTACTTGTATTGAAAAACGCTCTATTACACTGTTTCGTTCACAATTACGATATTTGCATAACCTCACAGTTTTTCACCAACTTATTGCAGTACAGAACGCTGTATCTCGCTAAATGACATCGTTCTTTAAGGTTTCACGATGCTTGCATGCGCTTTAACGAGAATGTCACATAATAGCAGTTTCGCACTTGTAACGGTACAACACGCAGTATCTGGCTTGTTCATGCCGTTTTGTGTGCATTCACAACATTTCACCTATCGCAGTTTAATGCTCGCAATAAAACAACACTATCTCGTTAGATGACGTCGTTTCTGGTAGTTTCACGACGCTACCTAGCTTAAACTAACCTAACCTAACCTAACCTTCGCACTTCGTTCGTTAGAAAACGTTTTACTCGCAACTTTACAATGTTTTCTACAAGATTACGACGGTTTCATGCGCTTTCACATTAGATATCGTAGTTCCCGACTTGTAATGTTGAAAAACACTACATCTCACTAAGTGACATTGTTTAATGCGGTTTTACGACGGTTGATATGTCAACCTAACCTAACATTCGCACTTGTATCTAAAGACGCTCAATTACACTGTTTCGTTCACAATTAGGATATTTGCATAACCTCACAGTTTTTCACCAACTTATTGCAGTACAGAACGCTGTATCTCGCTAAATGACATCGTTCTTTAAGGTTTCACGATGCTTGCATGCGCTTTAACGAGAATATCACAACATAGCAGTTTCACACTTGTAACGGTACAACACGCAGTATTTGGCTTGTTCATGCCGTTTTGTGTGCTTTCACAACATTTCACCTATCGCAGTTTCGTACTCGCAATAAAACAACACTATCTCGTTAGATGACGTTGTTTTTGGTAGTTGCACGACGCTACCTAGCTTAAACTAACATAACTCAACCTAACATAACCTTCGTACTTCTATCGTTAGAAAACGTTTTACTCGCTACTTTACATTGCTTTCTACAACATTATGACGGTTTCAAGCGCTTTCACATTAGAATCACAGTTCCCAACTTGTAAAGGTGAAAAACACTGCATCTCACTAAGTGACATTGTTTAATGCGGTTTTACGACGGTTCATACCTTAACCTAACGTAACCTAACCTAACCTAACCTAACCTTACCTAACCTAACCTAACCTAACCTAACCCAACCCAACCAAACCTAACCTAACCTAACCTAACCTAAACTAACCTAACCCAACCTAACCTAACCTAACCTAACCTAACCCAACCTAACCCAACCCAACCCAACCTAACCTAACCTAAGCTAACCTAACCTAAGCTAACCAAACCTAACCTAACCTAACTTAACCTAACCTAACGTAACCTAACCTAACCTAACCTATTCTAACGTAACCTAACCTTACCTGACCTAACCTAACCTAACGTAGCCTAACCTAACCTAACATAACCTAACGTAACCTAACCTAACCTAACCTAACCTAACCTAACCTAACCCAACCTAACCCAACCCAACCCAACCCAACAACACCCAACCCAACCTAACCTAACCTAACCTAACCTTACCTAACCTAACCAAATTATCCTTACCTAACCTAACCTAACGTAACCTAACCTAACCTAACCTAACGTAACGTAACCTAACCTAACGTAACCTAACCTAACCTAACCTAACCTAACCTAACCCAACCTAACCTAACCCAACTCAACCCAACCTAACCTAATCTAACCTAACCTAACCTAACCAAACCTAACCTAACCTAACCTAACCTAACCTAACGATGGTTGCAAGCGCTTTCACATTAAATATCGCAGCTCCCCACTTTTAATGGTGAAAAACACTGCATCTCAGTAATTGACATTGTTTAATGCGGTTTTACGACGGTTCATATCTTAACCTAACCTAACATTCGCACTTGTATCTAAAGACGCTCTATTATACTGTTTTGTTCACAATTACGATACTTGCATAACCTCACAGTTTTTCACCAACTTATTGCAGTACAGAACGCTGTATCTCGCTAAATGACATTGTTCTTTAAGGTTTCACGATGCTTGCATGCGCTTTAACGAGAATATCACAATATAGCAGTTTCGCACTTGTAACGGTAGAACACGCAGTATTTGGCTTGTTCATGCCGTTTTGTGTGCTTTCACAAAATTTCACCTATCGCAGTTTAATACTCGCTATAAAACAACACTATCTCGTTAGATGACGTCGTTTTTGGTAGTTTCACGACGCTACCTAGCTTAAACTAACCTAACCTAACCTAACCTAACCCTCGCACTTCTATCGTTAGAAAACGTTTTACTCGCCACTTTACAATGTTTTCTACAAGATTACGACGGTTTCAAGCGCTTTCACATTAGATATCGCAGTTCCCAACTTGTAATGGTGAAAAACACTGCATCTCACTAAGTGACATTGTTTAATGCGGTTTTACGACGGTTCATATCTTAACCTAACCTAACATTCGTACTTGTATTGAAAAACGCTCTATTACACTGTTTCGTTCACAATTACGATGTTTGCATAACCTCACAGTTTTTCACCAACTTATTGCAGTACAGAACGCTGTATCTCGCTAAATGACATCGTTCTTTAAGGTTTCACGATGCTTGCATGCGCTTTAACGAGAATGTCACATTATAGCAGTTTCGCACTTGTAACGGTACAACACGCAGTATCTGGCTTGTTCATGCCGTTTTGTGTGCATTCACAACATTTCACCTATCGCAGTTTAATACTCGCAATAAAACAACACTATCTCGTTAGATGACGTCGTTTTTGGTAGTTTCACGACGCTACCTAGCTTAAACTAACCTAACCTAACCTAACCTTCGCACTTCTTTCGTTAGAAAACGTTTTACTCGCAACTTTACAATGTTTTCTACAAGATTACGACGGTTTCATGCGCTTTCACATTAGATATCGTAGTTCCCGACTTGTAATGTTGAAAAACACTACATCTCACTAAGTGACATTGTTTAATGCGGTTTTACGACGGTTGATATGTCAACCTAACCTAACATTCGCACTTGTATCTAAAGACGCTGAATTACACTGTTTCGTTCGCAATTACGATATTTGCTTGACCTCACAGTTTCTCACCAACTTATTACAGTACAGAACGCTGTATCTCGCTAAATGACATCGTTCTTTAAGGTTTCACGATACTTGCATGCGCTTTACCGAGAATGTCACAACATAGCACTTTCGCACTTGTAACGGTACAACACGCAGTATTTGGCTTGTTCATGCTGTTTTGTGTGCTTTCACAACATTTTACCTATCGCAGTTTCGTACTCGCAATAAAACAACACTATCTCGTTAGATGACGTCGTTTTTGGTGGTTTCACGACGCTACGTAGCTTAAACTAACATAACTCAACCTAACATAACCTTCGCACTTCTATCCTTAGAAAACGTTTTACTCGCTACTTTACATTGCTTTGTACAACATTACGACGGTTTCAAGCGCTTTCACATTAGATATCGCAGTTCCCGACTTGTAAAGGTGAAAAACACTGCATCTCACTAAGTGACATTGTTTATTGCGGTTTTACGACGGTTCATACCTTAACCTAACGTAACCTGACCTAACCTAACCCAACCTAACCTAACATAACCTAACCTAACCTAACCTAACCTAACCAAACCTAACCTAACGTAACCTAACGTAACCTAACGTAACCTAACCTAACCTAACCTAACGACGTTTGCAAGCGCTTTCACATTAGATATCGCAGTTCCCAACTTGTAATGGTGAAAAACACTGCACCTCACTAAGTGACATTGTTTAATGCGGTTTTACGACGGTTCATATCTTAACCTAACCTAACATTCGTACTTGTATTGAAAAACGCTCTATTACACTGTTTCGTTCACAATTACGATATTTGCATAACCTCACAGTTTTTCACCAACTTATTGCAGTACAGAACGCTGTATCTCGCTAAATGACATTGTTCTTTAAGGTTTCAAGATGCTTGCATGCGCTTTAACGAGAATATCACAATATAGCAGTTTCGCACTTGTAACGGCACAAGACGCAGTATCTGGCTAGTTCATGCCATTTTGTGTGCTTTCCCAATATTTCACCTATTGCAGTTTCGTACTCGCAATAAAACAACACTATCTCGTTAGATGACATCGTTTTTGGTGGCTTCACGACGCTACCTAGCTCAAACTAACCGAACATTCGCACTTCTATCGTTAGAAAACGTTTTATTCGCTACTTTACAATGTTTTCTACAAGATTACGACGGTTTCATGCGCTTTCACATTAGATATCGCAGTTCCCGACTTGTAATGGTGAAAAACACAGCATCTCAGTAAGTGACATTGTTTAATGCGGTTTTAGCGCGGTTCATATCTTAACCTAACCTAACCTTACCTAAACCAACCTAACCTAACCTAACCTAACCAAACCTTACCTAACATACCCTAACCTAACCTAACCTAACCTAACCTAACGTAACCTAACCTAACGTAACCTAACCTAACCTAACCTAACCTAACCTAACGACGTTTGCAAGCGCTTTCACATTAGATATCGCAGTTCCCGACTTGTAATGGTGAAAAACACTGCATCTCACTAAGTGACATTGTTTAATGCGGTTTTACGACGGTTCATATCTTAACCTAACCTAACATTCGCACTTGTATTAAAAAACGCTCTATTACACTGTTTCGTTCACAATTAGGATATTTGGATAACCTCACAGTTTTTCACCAACTTATTGCAGTACAGAACGCTGTATCTCGCTAAATGACATCGTTCTTTAAGGTTTCACGATGCTTGCATGCGCTTTAACGAGAATATCACAACATAGCAGTTTCGCACTTGTAACGGTACAACACGCAGTATTTGGCTTGTTCATGCCATTTTGTGTGCTTTCACAACGTTTTACCTATCGCAGTTTCGTACTCGCAATAAAACAACACTATCTTGTTAGATGACGTTGTTTTTGGTAGTTTCACGACGCTACCTAGCTTAAACTAACATAACTCAACCTAACATGACCTTCGCACTTCTATCGTTAGAAAGCGTTGTACTCGCTACTTTACATTGCTTTCTACAACATTACGACGGTTTCAAGCGCTTTCACATTAGATATCACAGTTCCCAACTTGTAAAGGTGAAAAACACTGCATCTCACTAAGTTACATTGTTTAATGCGGTTTTACGACGGTTCATACCTTAACCTAACCTAACCTAACCTAACCTAACCTAACCTAACCTTACCTAACCTAACCTAACCTAACCTAACCCAACCCAACCCAACCTAACCTAACCTAACCTAAACTAACCTAACCCAACCTAACCTAACCTAACCTAACCCAACCTAACCCAACCCAACCCAACCTAACCTAACCTAACCTAACTTAACCAAACCTAACGTAACCTAACCTAACCTATTCTAACGTAACCTAACCTTACCTGACCTAACCTAACCTAACGTAACCTAACCTAACCTAACATAACCTAACGTAAACTAACCTAACCTAACCTAACGTAACCTAACCTAACCTAACCCAACCTAACCCAACCCAACCCAACCCAACAACACCCAACCCAACCTAACCTAACCTAACCTAACCTTACCTAACCTAACCAAATTATCCTTACCTAACCTAACCTAACCTAACGTAACCTAACCTAACCTAACCAAACGTAACCTAACCTAACCTAACGTAACCTAACCTAACCTAACCTGACCTAACCCAACCTAACCTAACCTAACCCAACTCAACCCAACCTAACCTAATCTAACCTAACCTAACCTAACCTAACCTAACCAAACCTAACCTAACCTAACCTAACCTAACCTAACCTAACGACGGTTGCAAGCGCTTTCACATTAAATATCGCAGTTCCCCACTTTTAATAGTGAAAAACACTGCATCTCAGTAATTGACATTGTTTAATGCGGTTTTACGACGGTTCATATCTTAACCTAACCTAACATTCGCACTTGTATCTAAACACGCTCTATTACACTGTTTTGTTCACAATTACGATATTTGCATACCCTCACAGTTTTTCACCAACTTATTGCAGTACAGAACGCTGTATCTCGCTAAATGACATTGTTCTTTAAGGTTTCACGATGCTTGCATGCGCTTTAACGAGAATATCACAATATAGCAGTTTCGCACTTGTAACGGTAGAACACGCAGTATTTGGCTTGTTTATGCCGTTTTGTGTGCTTTCACAACATTTCACCTATCGCAGTTTAATATTCGCTATAAAACAACACTATCTCGTTAGATGACGTCGTTTTTGGTAGTTTCACGACGCTACCTAGCTTAAACTAACCTAACCTAACCTAACCTTCGCACTTCTATCGTTAGAAAACGTTTTACTCGCCACTCTACAATGTTTTCTACAAGATTACGACGGTTTCATGCGCTTTCACATTAGATATCGTAGTTCCCGACTTGTAATGTTGAAAAACACTATATCTCACTAAGTGACATTGTTTAATGCGGTTTTACGACGGTTCATATGTCAACCTAACCTAACATTCGCACTTGTATCTAAAGACGCTCAATTACACTGTTTCGTTCACAATTACGATATTTGCTTGACCTCACAGTTTCTCACCAACTTATTACAGTACAGAACGCTGTATCTCGCTAAATGACATCGTTCTTTAAGGTTTCACGATACTTGCATGCGCTTTAGCGAGAATGTCACAACATAGCACTTTCGCACTTGTAACGGTACAACACGCAGTATTTGGCTTGTTCATGCCGTTTTGTGTGCTTTCACAACATTTTACCTATCGCAGTTTCGTACTCACAATAAAACAACACTATCTCGTTAGATGACGTCGTTTTTGGTGGTTTCACGAGGCTACCCAGCTTAAACTAACATAACTCAACCTAACATAACCTTCGCACTTCTATCGTTAGAAAACGTTTTACTCGCTACTTTACATTGCTTTCTACAACATTACGACGGTTTCAAGCGCTTTCACATTAGATATCGCAGTTCCCGACTTGTAATGGTGAAAAAACCTGCATCTCACAAAGTGACATTGTTCAATGCGGTTTTACGACGGTTCATATCTTGACCTAACCTAACATTCGCGCTTGTATCTCAAAACGCTCTATTACACTGTTTCGTTCACAATTACGATATTTGCATGACCTCACAGTTTTTCACCAACTTATTGCAGTACAGAACGCTGTATCTCGCTAAATGACATTGTTCTTTAAGGTTTCACGATGCTTGCATGCGCTTTAACGAGAATATCACAATATAGCAGTTTCGCACTTGTAACGGTAGAACACGCAGTATTTGGCTTGTTCATGCCGTTTTGTGTACTTTCACAACATTTCACCTATTGCAGTTTCGTACATGCAATAAAACAACACTATCTCGTTAGATGACGTCCTTTTTGGTGGTCTCACGACGCTACATAGGTTAAACTAACATAACTCAACCTAATATAACCTTCGCACTTCTATCGTTAGAAAACGTTTTACTCGCTACTTTACAATGCTCTCTACAACATTACGACAGTTTCATGCGCTTTCACAATAGATATCGCAGTTCCCGACTTGTAATGGTGAAAAACACTGCATCTCACTTAGTGACATTGTTTCATGCGGTTTTACGACGGTTCATATCTTAACCTAACCTAACGTTCGCGCTTGTATCTCAAAACGCTCTATTACACTGTTTCGTTCACAATTACGATATTTGCATGACCTCACAGTTTTTCACCAACTTATTACAGTACAGAACGCTGTCTCTCGCTAAATGACATCATTCTTTAAGGTTTCACGATGCTTGCATGCGCTTTAACGAGAATATCACAACATAGCAGTTTCGCACTTGTAACGGTACAACACGCAGTATTTGGCTTGTTCATGCCGTTTTGTGTACTTTCACAACATTTCACCTATTGCAGTTTCGTACATGCAATAAAACAACACTTTCTCGCTAGATGACGTCCTTTTTGGTGGTCTCACGACGCTACATAGCTTAAACTAACATAAGTCAACCTAATATAACCTTCGCACTTCTATCGTTAGAAAACATTTTACTCGCAGCTTTACAATGTTTTCTACAAGATTACGACGGTTTCATGCGCTTTCCTATTAGATATCGTAGTTCCCGACTTGTAATGTTGAAAAACACTACATCTCACTAAGTGACATTGTTTAATGCGGTTTTACGACGGTTGATATCTCAACCTAACCTAACATTCGCACTTGTATCTAATTACGCTCAATTACACTGTTTCGTTCACAATTACGATATTTGCATGACCTCACAGTTTTCACCAACTTATATCAGTACAGAACGCTGTATCTCGCTAAATGACATCGTTCTTTAAGGTTTCACGATGTTTGCATGCGCTTTAACGAGAATATCACATTAGAGCAGTTTCGCACTTGTAACGGTACAACACGCAGTATCTGGCTTGTTCATGCCGTTTTGTGTGCTTTCACAACATTTCACCTATTGCAATTTCGTACATGCAATAAAACAACACTATCTCGTTAGATGACGTCCTTTTTTGGTGGTCTCACGATGCTACCTAGCTTAAACTAACATAATTCAACCTAACATAACCTTCGCACTTCTATCGTTAGAAAACGATTTACTCGCTACTTTACAATTCTCTCTACAACATTACGACGGTTTCATGCACTTTCACATTAGATATCGCAGTTCCCGACTTGTAATGGTGAAAAAACCTGCATCTCACAAAGTGACATTGTTCAATGCGGTTTTACGACGGTTCATATCTTGACCTAACCTAACATTCGCGCTTGTATCTCAAAACGCTCTATTACACTGTTTCGTTCACAATTACGATATTTGCATGACCTCACAGTTTTTCACCAACTTATTGCAGTACAGAACGCTGTATCTCGCTAAATGACATTGTTCTTTAAGGTTTCACGATGCTTGCATGCGCTTTAACGAGAATATCACAATATAGCAGTTTCGCACTTGTAACGGTAGAACACGCAGTATTTGGCTTGTTCATGCCGTTTTGTGTGCATTCACAACATTTTACCTATCGCAGTTTCGTACTCGCAATAAAACAACACTATCTCGTTAGATGACGTCGTTTTTTGTGGTTTCACGACGCTACCTAGCTTAAACTAACATAACTCAACCTAACATAGACTTCGGACTTCTATCGTTAGAAAACGTTTTACTCGCTACTTTACATTGCTTTCTACAACATTACGACGGTTTCAAGCGCTTTCACGTTAGATAACGCAGTTCCCAACTTGTAAAGGTGAAAAACACTGCATCTCACTTAGTGACATTGTTTCATGCGGTTTTACGACGGTTCATTACTTAACCTAACCTAACGTTCGCGCTTGTATCTCAAAACGCTCTATTACACTGTTTCGTTCACAATTACGATATTTGCATGACCTCACAGTTTTTCACCAACTTATTACAGTACAAAACGCTGTCTCTCGCTAAATGACATCATTCTTTAAGGTTTCACGATGCTTGCATGCGCTTTAACGAGAATATCACAACATAGCAGTTTCGCACTTGTAACGGTACAACACGCAGTATTTGGCTTTTTCATGCCGTTTTGTGTACTTTCACAACATTTCACCTATTGCAGTTTCGTACATGCAATAAAACAACACTTTCTCGCTAGATGACGTCCTTTTTGGTGGTCTCACGACGCTACATAGCTTAAACTAACATAAGTCAACCTAATATAACCTTCGCACTTCTATCGTTAGAAAACGTTTTACTCGCTACTTTACAATGCTCTCTACAACATTACGACGGTTTCATGCACTTTCACATTAGATATCGCAGTTCCCGACTTGTAATGGTGAAAAAACCTGCATCTCACAAAGTGACATTGTTCAATGCGGTTTTACGACGGTTCATATCTTGACCTAACCTAACATTCGCGCTTGTATCTCAAAACGCTCTATTACACGGTTTCGTTCACAATTACGATATTTGCATGACCTCACAGTTTTTCACCAACTTATTGCAGTACAGAACGCTGTATCTCGCTAAATGACATTGTTCTTTAAGGTTTCACGATGCTTGCATGCGCTTTAACGAGAATATCACAATATAGCAGTTTAGCACTTGTAACGGTAGAACACGCAGTATTTGGCTTGTTCATGCCGTTTTGTGTGCATTCACAACATTTTACCTATCGCAGTTTCGTACTCGCAATAAAACAACACTATCTCGTTAGATGACGTCGTTTTTGGTGGTTTCACGACGCTACCTAGCTTAAACTAACATAACTCAACCTAACATAAACTTCGGACTTCTATCGTTAGAAAACGTTTTACTCGCTACTTTACATTGCTTTCTACAACATTACGACGGTTTCAAGCGCTTTCACGTTAGATAACGCAGTTCCCAACTTGTAAAGGTGAAAAACACTGCATCTCACTAAGTGACATTGTGTAACGCGGATTTACGACGGTTCATACCTTAACCTAACGTAACCTAACCTAACCTAACCTAACCTAACCTATCCTTACCTAACCTAACCTAACCTAACCTAACCTAACCCAACCCAACCTAACGTAACCTAACCTAAACTAACCGAACCCAACCTAACCTAACCTAACCTAACCCAACCTAACCCAACCCAACCCAACCTAACCTAACCTAAGCTAACCTAACCTAACCTAACCAAACGTAACCTAACCTAACCTAACCTAACGTAACCTAACCTAACCTAACCTATTCTAACGTAACCTAACCTTACCTGACCTAACCTAACCTAGCGTGACCTAACCTAACCTAACATAACCTAACGTAACCTAACCTAACCTAACCTAACGTAACGTAACCTAACCTAACCCAACCTAACCCAACCCAACCCAACCCAACAACACCCAACCCAACCTAACCTAACCTAACCTAACCTTACCTAACCTAACCAAATTATCCTTACCTAACCTAACCTAACCTAACGTAACCTAACCTAACCTAACCTAACCTAACCTAACCTAACCTAACGTAACCTAACCTAACCTAACGTAACCTAACCTAACCTAACCTGACCTAACCCAACCTAACCTAACCTAACCTAACCTAACCCAACTTAACCCAACCTAACCTAATCTAACCTAACCTAACCTAACCTAACCTAACCTAACCTAACCTAACCTAACCTAACGACGGTTGCAAGCGCTTTCACATTAAATATCGCAGTTCCCCACTTTTAATGGTGAAAAACACTGCATCTCAGTAATTGACATTGTTTAATGCGGTTTTACGACGGTTCATATCTTAACCTAACCTAACATTCGCGCTTGTATCTAAAAACGCTCTATTACACTGTTTTGTTCACAATTACGATATTTGCATAACCTCACAGTTTTTCACCAACTTATTGCAGTACAGAACGCTGTATCTCGCTAAATGACATTGTTATTTAGGTTTCACGATGCTTGCATGCGCTTTAACGAGAATATCACAATATAGCAGTTTCGCATTTGTAACGGTAGAACACGCAGTATTTGGCTTGTTCATGCCGTTTTGTGTGCTTTCACAACATTTCACCTATCGCAGTTTAATACTCGCTAAAAAACAACACTATCTCGTTATATGACGTCGTTTTTGGTAGTTTCACGACGCTACCTAGCTTAAACTAACTCAACCTAACCTAACCTTCGCACTTCTATCGTTAGAAAACGTTTTACTCGCCACTTTACAATGTTTTCTACAAGATTACGACGGTTTCATGCGCTTTCACATTAGATATCGTAGTTCCCGACTTGTAATGTTGAAAAACACTACATCTCACTAAGTGACATTGTTTAATGCGGTTTTACGACGGTTGATATGTCAACCTAACCTAACATTCGCACTTGTATCTAAAGACGCTTAATTACACTGTTTCGTTCACAATTACGATATTTGCTTGACCTCACAGTTTCTCACCAACTTATTACAGTACAGAACGCTGTATCTCGCTAAATGACATCGTTCTTTAAGGTTTCACGATACTTGCATGCGCTTTACCGAGAATGTCACAACATAGCACTTTCGCACTTGTAACGGTACAACACGCAGTATTTGGCTTGTTCATGCCGTTTTGTGTGCTTTCACAACATTTTACCTATCGCAGTTTCGTACTCGCAATAAAACAACACTATCTCGTTAGATGACGTCGTTTTTGGTGGTTTCACGACGCTACCTAGCTTAAACTAACATAACTCAACCTAACATAACCTTCGCACTTCTATCGTTAGAAAACGTTTTACTCGCTACTTTACATTGCTTTCTACAACATTACGACGGTTTCAAGCGCTTTCACATTAGATATCGCAGTTCCCGACTTGTAAAGGTGAAAAACACTGCATCTCACTAAGTGACATTGTTTATTGCGGTTTTACGACGATTCATACCTTAACCTAACGTAACCTAACCTAACCTAACCCAACCTAACCTAACATAACCTAACCTAACATAACCTAACCAAACCTAACCTAACGTAACCTAACCTAACCTAACCTAACCTAACCTAACCTAACGACGTTTCCAAGCGCTTTCACATTAAATATCGCAGTTCCCAACTTGTAATGGTGAAAAACACTGCATCTCACTAAGTGACATTGTTTAATGCGGTTTTACGACGGTTCATATCTTAACCTAACCTAACATTCGTACTTGTATTGAAAAACGCTCTATTACACTGTTTCGTTCACAATTACGATACTTGCATAACCTCACAGTTTTTCACCAACTTATTGCAGTACAGAACGCTGTATCTCGCTAAATGACATCGTTCTTTAAGGTTTCACGATGCTTGCATGCGCTTTAACGAGAATGTCACATTATAGCAGTTTCGCACTTGTAACGGTACAACACGCAGTATCTGGCTTGTTCATGCCGTTTTGTGTGCATTCACAACATTTCACCTATCGCAGTTTAATGCTCGCAATAAAACAACACTATCTCGTTAGATGACGTCGTTTCTGGTAGTTTCACGACGCTACCTAGCTTAAACTAACCTAACCTAACCTAACCTTCGCACTTCTTTCGTTAGAAAACGTTTTACTCGCAACTTTACAATGTTTTCTACAAGATTACGACGGTTTCATGCGCTTTCACATTAGATATCGTAGTTCCCGACTTGTAATGTTGAAAAACACTACATCTCACTAAGTGACATTGTTTAATGCGGTTTTACGACGGTTGATATGTCAACCTAACCTAACATTCGCACTTGTATCTAAAGACGCTCAATTACACTGTTTCGTTCACAATTAGGATATTTGCATAACCTCACAGTTTTTCACCAACTTATTGCAGTACAGAACGCTGTATCTCGCTAAATGACATCGTTCTTTAAGGTTTCACGATGCTTGCATGCGCTTTAACGAGAATATCACAACATAGCAGTTTCGCACTTGTAACGGTACAACACGCAGTATTTGGCTTGTTCATGCCGTTTTGTGTGCTTTCACAACATTTCACCTATCGCAGTTTCGTACTCGCAATAAAACAACACTATCTCGTTAGATGACGTTGTTTTTGGTAGTTGCACGACGCTACCTAGCTTAAACTAACATAACTCAACCTAACATAACCTTCGCACTTCTATCGTTAGAAAACGTTTTACTCGCTACTTTACATTGCTTTCTACAACATTATGACGGTTTCAAGCGCTTTCACATTAGATATCACAGTTCCCAACTTGTAAAGGTGAAAAACACTGCATCTCACTAAGTGACATTGTTTAATGCGGTTTTACGACGGTTCATACCTTAACCTAACGTAACCTAACCTAACCTAACCTAACCTTACCTAACCTAACCTAACCTAACCCAACCCAACCCAACCTAACCTAACCTAAACTAACCTAACCCAACCTAACCTAACCTAACCTAACCCAACCTAACCACACCCAACCCAACCTAACCTAACCTAAGCTAACCTAACCTAAGCTAACCAAACCTAACCTAACCTAACTTAACCTAACCTAACGTAACCTAACCTAACCTAACCTATTCTAACGTAACCTAACCTTACCTGACCTAACCTAACCACGTAACCTAACCTAACCTAACATAACCTAACGTAACCTTACCTAACCTAACCTAACGTAACCTAACCTAACCTAACCCAACCTAACCCAACCCAACCCAACCCAACAACACCCAACCCAACCTAACCTAACCTAACCTAACCTTACTTAACCTAACCAAATTATCCTTACCTAACCTAACCTAACCTAACGTAACCTAACCTAACCTAACGTAACCTAACCTAACCTAACGTAACCTAACCTAACCTAACCTAACCTAACCTAACCCAACCTAACCTAACCTAACCTAACCTAACCCAACTCAACCCAACCTAACCTAATATAACCTAACCTAACCTAACCTAACCAAACCTAACCTAACCTAACCTAACCTAACCTAACGACGGTTGCAAGCGCTTTCACATTAAATATCGCAGTTCCCCACTTTTAATGGTGAAAAACACTGCATCTCAGTAATTGACATTGTTTAATGCGGTTTTACTACGGTTCATATCTTAACCTAACCTAACATTCGCACTTGTATCTAAAAACGCTCTATTACACTGTTTTGTTCACAATTACGATACTTGCATAACCTCACAGTTTTTCACCAACTTATTGCAGTACAGAACGCTGTATCTCGCTAAATGACATTGTTCTTTAAGGTTTCACGATGCTTGCATGCGCTTTAACGAGAATATCACAATATAGCAGTTTCGCACTTGTAACGGTAGAACACGCAGTATTTGGCTTGTTCATGCCGTTTTGTGTGCTTTCACAACATTTCACCTATCGCAGTTTATTACTCGCTATAAAACAACACTATCTCGTTAGATGACGTCGTTTTTGGTAGTTTCACGACGCTACCTAGCTTAAACTAACCTAACCTAACCTAACCTAACCTTCGCACTTCTATCGTTAGAAAACGTTTTACTCGCCACTTTACAATGTTTTCTACAACATTACGACGGTTTCAAGCGCTTTCACATTAGATATCACAGTTCCCAACTTGTAAAGGTGAAAAACACTGCATCTCACTAAGTGACATTGTTTAATGCGGTTTTACGACGGTTCATACCTTAACCTAACCTAACCTAACCTAACCTTACCTAACCTAACCTAACCTAACCCAACCCAACCCAACCTAACCTAACCTAACCTAAACTAACCTAACCCAACCTAACCTAACCTAACCTAACCCAACCTAACCCAACCCAACCCAACCTAACCTAACCTAACCTAACCTAACTTAACCTAACCTAACGTAACCTAACCTAACCTATTCTAACGTAACCTAACCTTACCTGACCTAACCTAACCTAACGTGACCTAACCTATCCTAACATAACCTAACGTAACCTAACCTAACCTAACCTAACCTAACGTAACCTAACCTAACCCAACCTAACCCAACCCAACCCAACCCAACAACACCCAACCCAACCTAACCTAACCTAACCTAACCTTACCTAACCTAACCAAATTATCCTTACCTAACCTAACCTAACCTAACGTAACCTAACCTAACCTAACCTAACGTAACCTAACCTAACCTAACCTAACGTAACCTAACCTAACCTAACGTAACCTAACCTAACCTAACCTGACCTAACCCAACCTAACCTAACCTAACCTAACCTAACCCAACTCAACCCAACCTAACCTAATCTAACCTAACCTAACCTAACCTAACCTAACCTAACCAAACCTAACCTAACCTAACCTAACCTAACCTAACGACGGTTGCAAGCGCTTTCACATTAAATATCGCAGTTCCCCACTTTTAATGGTGAAAAACACTGCATCTCAGTAATTGACATTGTTTAATTCGGTTTTACGACGGTTCATATCTTAACCTAACCTAACATTCGCACTTGTATCTAAAAACGCTCTATTACACTGTTTTGTTCACAATTACGATATTTGCATAACCTCACAGTTTTTCACCAACTTATTGCAGTACAGAACGCTGTATCTCGCTAAATGACATTGTTATTTAGGTTTCACGATGCTTGCATGCGCTTTAACGAGAATATCACAATATAGCAGTTTCGCACTTGTAACGGTAGAACACGCAGTATTTGGCTTGTTCATGCCGTTTTGTGTGCTTTCACAACATTTCACCTATCGCAGTTTAATACTCGCTAAAAAACAACACTATCTCGTTATATGACGTCGTTTTTGGTAGTTTCACGACGCTACCTAGCTTAAACTAACTCAACCTAACCTAACCTTCGCACTTCTATCGTTAGAAAACGTTTTACTCGCCACTTTACAATGTTTTCTACAAGATTACGACGGTTTCATGCGCTTTCACATTAGATATCGTAGTTCCCGACTTGTAATATTGAAAAACACTACATCTCACTAAGTGACATTGTTTAATGCGGTTTTACGACGGTTGATATGTCAACCTAACCTAACATTCGCACTTGTATCTAAAGACGCTCAATTACACTGTTTCGTTCACAATTACGATATTTGCTTGACCTCACAGTTTCTCACCAACTTATTACAGTACAGAACGCTGTATCTCGCTAAATGACATCGTTCTTTAAGGTTTCACGATACTTGCATGCGCTTTACCGAGAATGTCACAACATAGCACTTTCGCACTTGTAACGGTACAACACGCAGTATTTGGCTTGTTCATGCCGTTTTGTGTGCTTTCACAACATTTTACCTATCGCAGTTTCGTACTCGCAATAAAACAACACTATCTCGTTAGATGACGTCGTTTTTGGTGGTTTCACGACGCTACCTAGCTTAAACTAACATAACTCAACCTAACATAACCTTCGCACTTCTATCGTTAGAAAACGTTTTACTCACTGCTTTACATTGCTTTCTACAACATTACGACGGTTTCAAGCGCTTTCACATTAGATATCGCAGTTCCCGACTTGTAAAGGGGAAAAACACTGCATCTCACTAAGTGACATTGTTTATTGCGGTTTTACGACGGTTCATACCTTAACCTAACGTAACCTAACCTAACCTAACCCAACCTAACCTAACATAACCTAACCTAACCTAACCTAACCAAACCTAACCTAACGTAACCTAACCTAACCTAACCTAACCTAACCTAACCTAACCTAACGACGTTTCCAAGCGCTTTCACTATAAATATCGCAGTTCCCAACTTGTAATGGTGAAAAACACTGCATCTCACTAAGTGACATTGTTTAATGCGGTTTTACGACGGTTCATATCTTAACCTAACCTAACATTCGTACTTGTATTGAAAAACGCTCTATTACACTGTTTCGTTCACAATTACGATATTTGCATAACCTCACAGTTTTTCACCAACTTATTGCAGTACAGAACGCTGTATCTCGCTAAATGACATCGTTCTTTAAGGTTTCACGATGCTTGCATGCGCTTTAACGAGAATGTCACATAATAGCAGTTTCGCACTTGTAACGGTACAACACGCAGTATCTGGCTTGTTCATGCCGTTTTGTGTGCATTCACAACATTTCACCTATCGCAGTTTAATGCTCGCAATAAAACAACACTATCTCGTTAGATGACGTCGTTTCTGGTAGTTTCACGACGCTACCTAGCTTAAACTAACCTAACCTAACCTAACCTTCGCACTTCGTTCGTTAGAAAACGTTTTACTCGCAACTTTACAATGTTTTCTACAAGATTACGACGGTTTCATGCGCTTTCACATTAGATATCGTAGTTCCCGACTTGTAATGTTGAAAAACACTACATCTCACTAAGTGACATTGTTTAATGCGGTTTTACGACGGTTGATATGTCAACCTAACCTAACATTCGCACTTGTATCTAAAGACGCTCAATTACACTGTTTCGTTCACAATTAGGATATTTGCATAACCTCACAGTTTTTCACCAACTTATTGCAGTACAGAACGCTGTATCTCGCTAAATGACATCGTTCTTTAAGGTTTCACGATGCTAGCATGCGCTTTAACGAGAATATCACAACATAGCAGTTTCGCACTTGTAACGGTACAACACGCAGTATTTGGCTTGTTCATGCCGTTTTGTGTGCTTTCACAACATTTCACCTATCGCAGTTTCGTACTCGCAATAAAACAACACTATCTCGTTAGATGACGTTGTTTTTGGTAGTTGCACGACGCTACCTAGCTTAAACTAACATAACTCAACCTAACATAACCTTCGTACTTCTATCGTTAGAAAACGTTTTACTCGCTACTTTACATTGCTTTCTACAACATTATGACGGTTTCAAGCGCTTTCACATTAGAATCACAGTTCCCAACTTGTAAAGGTGAAAAACACTGCATCTCACTAAGTGACATTGTTTAATGCGGTTTTACGACGGTTCATACCTTGACCTAACGTAACCTAACCTAACCTAACCTAACCTTACCTAACCTAACCTAACCTAACCTAACCCAACCCAACCCAACCAAAC
>NW_027464606.1:105000-112500 GCF_043290135.1 Rhipicephalus microplus
ATGCTTGCATGCGCTTTAACGAGAATGTCACATTATAGCAGTTTCGCACTTGTAACGGTACAACACGCAGTATCTGGCTTGTTCATGCCGTTTTGTGTGCATTCACAACATTTCACCTATCGCAGTTTAATACTCGCAATAAACAACACTATCTCGTTAGATGACGTCGTTTTTGGTAGTTTCACGACGCTACCTAGCTTAAACTAACCTAACCTAACCTAACCTTCGCACTTCTTTCGTTAGAAAACGTTTTACTCGCAACTTTACAATGTTTTCTACAAGATTACGACGGTTTCATGCGCTTTCACATTAGATATCGTAGTTCCCGACTTGTAATGTTGAAAAACACTACATCTCACTAAGTGACATTGTTTAATGCGGTTTTACGACGGTTGATATGTCAACCTAACCTAACATTCGCACTTGTATCTAAAGACGCTGAATTACACTGTTTCGTTCGCAATTACGATATTTGCTTGACCTCACAGTTTCTCACCAACTTATTACAGTACAGAACGCTGTATCTCGCTAAATGACATCGTTCTTTAAGGTTTCACGATACTTGCATGCGCTTTACCGAGAATGTCACAACATAGCACTTTCGCACTTGTAACGGTACAACACGCAGTATTTGGCTTGTTCATGCTGTTTTGTGTGCTTTCACAACATTTTACCTATCGCAGTTTCGTACTCGCAATAAAACAACACTATCTCGTTAGATGACGTCGTTTTTGGTGGTTTCACGACGCTACCTAGCTTAAACTAACATAACTCAACCTAACATAACCTTCGCACTTCTATCCTTAGAAAACGTTTTACTCGCTACTTTACATTGCTTTGTACAACATTACGACGGTTTCAAGCGCTTTCACATTAGATATCGCAGTTCCCGACTTGTAAAGGTGAAAAACACTGCATCTCACTAAGTGACATTGTTTATTGCGGTTTTACGACGGTTCATACCTTAACCTAACGTAACCTAACCTAACCTAACCCAACCTAACCTAACATAACCTAACCTAACCTAACCTAACCTAACCAAACCTAACCTAACGTAACCTAACGTAACCTAACCTAACCTAACCTAACGACGTTTGCAAGCGCTTTCACATTAGATATCGCAGTTCCCAACTTGTAATGGTGAAAAACACTGCACCTCACTAAGTGACATTGTTTAATGCGGTTTTACGACGGTTCATATCTTAACCTAACCTAACATTCGTACTTGTATTGAAAAACGCTCTATTACACTGTTTCGTTCACAATTACGATATTTGCATAACCTCACAGTTTTTCACCAACTTATTGCAGTACAGAACGCTGTATCTCGCTAAATGACATTGTTCTTTAAGGTTTCAAGAAGCTTGCATGCGCTTTAACGAGAATATCACAATATAGCAGTTTCGCACTTGTAACGGCACAAGACGCAGTATCTGGCTAGTTCATGCCATTTTGTGTGCTTTCCCAATATTTCACCTATTGCAGTTTCGTACTCGCAATAAAACAACACTATCTCGTTAGATGACATCGTTTTTGGTGGCTTCACGACGCTACCTAGCTCAAACTAACCGAACATTCGCACTTCTATCGTTAGAAAACGTTTTATTCGCTACTTTACAATGTTTTCTACAAGATTACGACGGTTTCTTGCGCTTTCACATTAGATATCGCAGTTCCCGACTTGTAATGGTGAAAAACACAGCATCTCAGTAAGTGACATTGTTTAATGCGGTTTTAGCGCGGTTCATATCTTAACCTAACCTAACCTTACCTAAACCAACCTAACCTAACCTAACCTAACCAAACCTTACCTAACATACCCTAACCTAACGTAACCTAACCTAACCTAACCTAACCTAACCTAACGACGTTTGCAAGCGCTTTCACATTAGATATCGCCGTTCCCGACTTGTAATGGTGAAAAACACTGCATCTCACTAAGTGACATTGTTTAATGCGGTTTTACGACGGTTCATATCTTAACCTAACCTAACATTCGCACTTGTATTAAAAAACGCTCTATTACACTGTTTCGTTCACAATTAGGATATTTGCATAACCTCACAGTTTTTCACCAACTTATTGCAGTACAGAACGCTGTATCTCGCTAAATGACATCGTTCTTTAAGGTTTCACGATGCTTGCATGCGCTTTAACGAGAATATCACAACATAGCAGTTTCGCACTTGTAACGGTACAACACGCAGTATTTGGCTTGTTCATGCCATTTTGTGTGCTTTCACAACGTTTTACCTATCGCAGTTTCGTACTCGCAATAAAACAACACTATCTTGTTAGATGACGTTGTTTTTGGTAGTTTCACGACGCTACCTAGCTTAAACTAACATAACTCAACCTAACATGACCTTCGCACTTCTATCGTTAGAAAGCGTTGTACTCGCTACTTTACATTGCTTTCTACAACATTACGACGGTTTCAAGCGCTTTCACATTAGATATCACAGTTCCCAACTTGTAAAGGTGAAAAACACTGCATCTCACTAAGTTACATTGTTTAATGCGGTTTTACGACGGTTCATACCTTAACCTAACCTAACCTAACCTAACCTAACCTTACCTAACCTAACCTAACCTAACCTAACCCAACCCAACCCAACCTAACCTAACCTAACCTAAACTAACCTAACCCAACCTAACCTAACCTAACCTAACCCAACCTAACCCAACCCAACCCAACCTAACCTAACCTAACCTAACTTAACCTAACCTAACGTAACCTAACCTAACCTATTCTAACGTAACCTAACCTTACCTGACCTAACCTAACCTAACGTAACCTAACCTAACCTAACATAACCTAACGTAAACTAACCTAACCTAACCTAACGTAACCTAACCTAACCTAACCCAACCTAACCCAACCCAACCCAACCCAACAACACCCAACCCAACCTAACCTAACCTAACCTAACCTTACCTAACCTAACCAAATTATCCTTACCTAACCTAACCTAACCTAACGTAACCTAACCTAACCTAACCAAACGTAACCTAACCTAACCTAACGTAACCTAACCTAACCTAACCTGACCTAACCCAACCTAACCTAACCTAACCTAACCTAACCCAACTCAACCCAACCTAACCTAATCTAACCTAACCTAACCTAACCTAACCTAACCAAACCTAACCTAACCTAACCTAACCTAACCTAACGACGGTTGCAAGCGCTTTCACATTAAATATCGCAGTTCCCCACTTTTAATAGTGAAAAACACTGCATCTCAGTAATTGACATTGTTTAATGCGGTTTTACGACGGTTCATATCTTAACCTAACCTAACATTCGCACTTGTATCTAAACACGCTCTATTACACTGTTTTGTTCACAATTACGATATTTGCATACCCTCACAGTTTTTCACCAACTTATTGCAGTACAGAACGCTGTATCTCGCTAAATGACATTGTTCTTTAAGGTTTCACGATGCTTGCATGCGCTTTAACGAGAATATCACAATATAGCAGTTTCGCACTTGTAACGGTAGAACACGCAGTATTTGGCTTGTTTATGCCGTTTTGTGTGCTTTCACAACATTTCACCTATCGCAGTTTAATATTCGCTATAAAACAACACTATCTCGTTAGATGACGTCGTTTTTGGTAGTTTCACGACGCTACCTAGCTTAAACTAACCTAACCTAACCTAACCTTCGCACTTCTATCGTTAGAAAACGTTTTACTCGCCACTCTACAATGTTTTCTACAAGATTACGACGGTTTCATGCGCTTTCACATTAGATATCGTAGTTCCCGACTTGTAATGTTGAAAAACACTATATCTCACTAAGTGACATTGTTTAATGCGGTTTTACGACGGTTCATATGTCAACCTAACCTAACATTCGCACTTGTATCTAAAGACGCTCAATTACACTGTTTCGTTCACAATTACGATATTTGCTTGACCTCACAGTTTCTCACCAACTTATTACAGTACAGAACGCTGTATCTCGCTAAATGACATCGTTCTTTAAGGTTTCACGATACTTGCATGCGCTTTAGCGAGAATGTCACAACATAGCACTTTCGCACTTGTAACGGTACAACACGCAGTATTTGGCTTGTTCATGCCGTTTTGTGTGCTTTCACAACATTTTACCTATCGCAGTTTCGTACTCGCAATAAAACAACACTATCTCGTTAGATGACGTCGTTTTTGGTGGTTTCACGAGGCTACCCAGCTTAAACTAACATAACTCAACCTAACATAACCTTCGCACTTCTATCGTTAGAAAACGTTTTACTCGCTACTTTACATTGCTTTCTACAACATTACGACGGTTTCAAGCGCTTTCACATTAGATATCGCAGTTCCCGACTTGTAATGGTGAAAAAACCTGCATCTCACAAAGTGACATTGTTCAATGCGGTTTTACGACGGTTCATATCTTGACCTAACCTAACATTCGCGCTTGTATCTCAAAACGCTCTATTACACTGTTTCGTTCACAATTACGATATTTGCATGACCTCACAGTTTTTCACCAACTTATTGCAGTACAGAACGCTGTATCTCGCTAAATGACATTGTTCTTTAAGGTTTCACGATGCTTGCATGCGCTTTAACGAGAATATCACAATATAGCAGTTTCGCACTTGTAACGGTAGAACACGCAGTATTTGGCTTGTTCATGCCGTTTTGTGTACTTTCACAACATTTCACCTATTGCAGTTTCGTACATGCAATAAAACAACACTATCTCGTTAGATGACGTCCTTTTTGGTGGTCTCACGACGCTACATAGGTTAAACTAACATAACTCAACCTAATATAACCTTCGCACTTCTATCGTTAGAAAACGTTTTACTCGCTACTTTACAATGCTCTCTACAACATTACGACAGTTTCATGCGCTTTCACAATAGATATCGCAGTTCCCGACTTGTAATGGTGAAAAACACTGCATCTCACTTAGTGACATTGTTTCATGCGGTTTTACGACGGTTCATATCTTAACCTAACCTAACGTTCGCGCTTGTATCTCAAAACGCTCTATTACACTGTTTCGTTCACAATTACGATATTTGCATGACCTCACAGTTTTTCACCAACTTATTACAGTACAGAACGCTGTCTCTCGCTAAATGACATCATTCTTTAAGGTTTCACGATGCTTGCATGCGCTTTAACGAGAATATCACAACATAGCAGTTTCGCACTTGTAACGGTACAACACGCAGTATTTGGCTTGTTCATGCCGTTTTGTGTACTTTCACAACATTTCACCTATTGCAGTTTCGTACATGCAATAAAACAACACTTTCTCGCTAGATGACGTCCTTTTTGGTGGTCTCACGACGCTACATAGCTTAAACTAACATAAGTCAACCTAATATAACCTTCGCACTTCTATCGTTAGAAAACATTTTACTCGCAGCTTTACAATGTTTTCTACAAGATTACGACGGTTTCATGCGCTTTCCTATTAGATATCGTAGTTCCCGACTTGTAATGTTGAAAAACACTACATCTCACTAAGTGACATTGTTTAATGCGGTTTTACGACGGTTGATATCTCAACCTAACCTAACATTCGCACTTGTATCTAATTACGCTCAATTACACTGTTTCGTTCACAATTACGATATTTGCATGACCTCACAGTTTTCACCAACTTATATCAGTACAGAACGCTGTATCTCGCTAAATGACATCGTTCTTTAAGGTTTCACGATGTTTGCATGCGCTTTAACGAGAATATCACATTAGAGCAGTTTCGCACTTGTAACGGTACAACACGCAGTATCTGGCTTGTTCATGCCGTTTTGTGTGCTTTCACAACATTTCACCTATTGCAATTTCGTACATGCAATAAAACAACACTATCTCGTTAGATGACGTCCTTTTTTGGTGGTCTCACGATGCTACCTAGCTTAAACTAACATAATTCAACCTAACATAACCTTCGCACTTCTATCGTTAGAAAACGATTTACTCGCTACTTTACAATTCTCTCTACAACATTACGACGGTTTCATGCACTTTCACATTAGATATCGCAGTTCCCGACTTGTAATGGTGAAAAAACCTGCATCTCACAAAGTGACATTGTTCAATGCGGTTTTACGACGGTTCATATCTTGACCTAACCTAACATTCGCGCTTGTATCTCAAAACGCTCTATTACACTGTTTCGTTCACAATTACGATATTTGCATGACCTCACAGTTTTTCACCAACTTATTGCAGTACAGAACGCTGTATCTCGCTAAATGACATTGTTCTTTAAGGTTTCACGATGCTTGCATGCGCTTTAACGAGAATATCACAATATAGCAGTTTCGCACTTGTAACGGTAGAACACGCAGTATTTGGCTTGTTCATGCCGTTTTTTGTGCATTCACAACATTTTACCTATCGCAGTTTCGTACTCGCAATAAAACAACACTATCTCGTTAGATGACGTCGTTTTTTGTGGTTTCACGACGCTACCTAGCTTAAACTAACATAACTCAACCTAACATAGACTTCGGACTTCTATCGTTATAAAACGTTTTACTCGCTACTTTACATTGCTTTCTACAACATTACGACGGTTTCAAGCGCTTTCACGTTAGATAACGCAGTTCCCAACTTGTAAAGGTGAAAAACACTGCATCTCACTTAGTGACATTGTTTCATGCGGTTTTACGACGGTTCATTACTTAACCTAACCTAACGTTCGCGCTTGTATCTCAAAACGCTCTATTACACTGTTTCGTTCACAATTACGATATTTGCATGACCTCACAGTTTTTCACCAACTTATTACACTACAAAACGCTGTCTCTCGCTAAATGACATCATTCTTTAAGGTTTCACGATGCTTGCATGCGCTTTAACGAGAATATCACAACATAGCAGTTTCGCACTTGTAACGGTACAACACGCAGTATTTGGCTTGTTCATGCCGTTTTGTGTACTTTCACAACATTTCACCTATTGCAGTTTCGTACATGATATAAAACAACACTTTCTCGCTAGATGACGTCCTTTTTGGTGGTCTCACGACGCTACATAGCTTAAACTAACATAAGTCAACCTAATATAACCTTCGCACTTCTATCGTTAGAAAACGTTTTACTCGCTACTTTACAATGCTCTCTACAACATTACGACGGTTTCATGCACTTTCACATTAGATATCGCAGTTCCCGACTTGTAATGGTGAAAAAACCTGCATCTCACAAAGTGACATTGTTCAATGCGGTTTTACGATGGTTCATATCTTGACCTAACCTAACATTCGCGCTTGTATCTCAAAACGCTCTATTACACTGTTTCGTTCACAATTACGATATTTGCATGACCTCACAGTTTTTCACCAACTTATTGCAGTACAGAACGCTGTATCTCGCTAAATGACATTGTTCTTTAAGGTTTCACGATGCTTGCATGCGCTTTAACGAGAATATCACAATATAGCAGTTTCGCACTTGTAACGGTAGAACACGCAGTATTTGGCTTGTTCATGCCGTTTTGTGTGCATTCACAAC
>NW_027464606.1:115000-120000 GCF_043290135.1 Rhipicephalus microplus
ACTTGTATTGAAAAACGCTCTATTACACTGTTTCGTTCACAATTACAATATTTGCATAACCTCACAGTTTTTCACCAACTTATTACAGTACAGAACGCTGTATCTCGCTAAATGACATCGTTCTTTAAGGTTTCACGATGCTTGCATGCGCTTTAACGAGAATATCACATTATAGCAGTTACGCACTTGTAACGGTACAACACGCAGTATCTGGCTTGTTTATGCCGTTTTGTGTACTTTCACAACATTTCACCTATTGCAGTTTCGTACATGCAATAAAACAACACTATCTCGTTAGATGACGTCCTTTTTGGTGGTCTCACGACGCTACATAGCTTAAACTAACATAACTCAACCTAATATAACCTTCGCACTTCTATCGTTAGAAAACGTTTTACTCGCTACTTTACAATGCTCTCTACAACATTTCGACGGTTTCATGCGCTTTCACATCAGATATCGATGTTCCCGACTTGTAATGGTGAAAAACACTGCATCTCACAAAGTGACATTGTTTATTGCGGTTTTACGACGGTTCATACCTTAACCTAACCCAACATTCGCGCTTGTATCTCAAAAAAACGCTCTATTACACTGTTTCGTTCACAATTACGATATTTGCATGACCTCACAGTTTTTCACCAACTTATTACAGTACAGAACGCTGTCTCTCGCTAAATGACATCATTCTTTAAGGTTTCACGATGCTTGCATGCGCTTTAACGAGAATATCACAACATAGCAGTTTCGAACTTGTAACTGTACAACACGCAGTATTTGGCTTGTTCATGCCGTTTTGTGTGCTTTCACAACATTTCACCTATCGCAGTTTCGTACTCGCAATAAAACAACACTATCTCGTTAGATGACGTCAATTTTGGTAGTTTCACGACGCTACCTAGCTTAAACTAACCTAACCTTCGCACTTCTATCGTTAGAAAACGTTTTATTCGCTGCTTTACAATGTTTTCTACAAGATTACGACGGTTTCATGCGCTTTCACATTAGATATCGCAGTTCCCGACTTGTAATGGTGAAAAACACAGCATCTCACTAAGTGACATTGTTTAATGCGGTTTTAGCGCGGTTCATATCTTAACCTAACCTAACCTAACCTAACCCAACCTAACCTAACCTTACTTAACCCAACCTAACCCAACCTAACCTAACCTAACCTAACCAAACCTTACCTAACATAACCTAACCTAACCTAACCTAACCTAACCAAACCTAACCTAACCTAACCTAACGTAACCTAACCTAACCTAACCTAACCTAACCTAACCTAACGACGTTTGCAATCGCTTTCCCATTAGATATCGCAGTTCCCGACTTGTAATGGTGAAAAACACTGCATCTCACTAAGTGACAGTGTTTAATGCGGTTTTACGACGGTTCATATCTTAACCTAACTTAAGATTCGCACTTTTATTGAAAAACGCTCTATTACACTGTTTCGTTCACAATTACGATATTTGCATAACCTCACAGTTTTTCACCAACTTATTGCAGTACAGAACGCTGTATCTCGCTAAATGACATTGTTCTTTAAGGTTTCACGATGCTTGCATGCGCTTTAACGAGAATATCACATTATCGCAGTTTCGCACTTGTAACGGTACAACACGCAGTATCTGGCTTGTTCATGCCGTTTTGTGTACTTTCACATTTCACCTATTGCAGTTTCGTACATGCAATAAAACAACACTATCTCGTTAGATGACGTCCTTTTTGGTGGTCTCACGACGCTACATAACTTAAACTAACATAACTCAACCTAATATAACCTTCGCACTTCTATCGTCAGAAAATGTTTTACTCGCTACTTTACATTGCTTTCTACAACATTACGATGGTTTCAAGCGCTTTCACATTAGATATCACAGTTCCCAACTTGTAAAAGTGAAAAACACTGCATCTCACTAAGTGACATTGTTTAATGCGGTTTTACGACGGTTCATACCTTAACCTAACCTAACCTAACCTAACCTAACCTTACCTAACCTAACCTAACCTAACCCAACCCAACCCAACCTAACCTAACCTAACCTCACCTAAACTAACCTAACCCAACCTAACCTAACCTAACCTAACCTAACCCAACCTAACCCAACCCAACCCAACCTAACCTAACCTAAGCTAACCTAACCAAACCTAACCTAACCTAACTTGACCTAACCTAACGTAACCTAACCTAACCTATTCTAACGTAACCTAACCTTACCTGACCTAACCTAACCTAACGTAACCTAACCTAACCTAACATAACCTAACGTAACCTAACCTAACCTATCCTAACGAAACCTAACCTAACCTAACCCAACCTAACCCAACCCAACCCAACCCAACAACACCCAACCCAACCTAACCTAACCTAACCTAACCTTACCTAACCTAACCAAATTATCCTTACCTAACCTAACCTAACCTAACGTAACCTAACCTAACCTAACCTAACGTAACCTAACCTAACCTAACCCAACCTAACCTAACCTAACCCAACTCAACCCAACCTAACCTAATCTAACCTAACCTAACCTAACCTAACCAAACCTAACCTAACCTAACCTAACCTAACCTAACGACGGTTGCAAGCGCTTTCACATTAAATATCGCAGTTCCCCACTTTTAATGGTGAAAAACACTGTATCAGTAATTGACATTGTTTAATGCGGTTTTACGACGGTTCATATCTTAACCTAACCTAACATTCGCACTTGTATCTAAAAACGCTCTATTATACTGTTTTGTTCACAATTACGATATTTGCATAACCTCACAGTTTTTCACCAACTTATTGCAGTACAGAACGCTGTATCTCGCTAAATGACATTGTTCTTTAAGGTTTCACGATGCTTGCATGCGCTTTAACGAGAATATCACAATATAGCAGTTTCGCACTTGTAACGGTAGAACACGCAGTATTTGGCTTGTTCATGCCGTTTTGTGTGCTTTCACAACATTTCACCTATCGCAGTTTAATACTCGCTATAAAACAACACTATCTCGTTAGATGACGTCGTTTTTGGTAGTTTCACGACGCTACCTAGCTTAAACTAACCTAACCTAACCTAACCTTCGACCTTCTATCGTTAGAAAACGTTTTACTCGCCACTTTACAATGTTTTCTACAAGATTACGACGGTTTTATGCGCTTTCACATTAGATATCGTAGTTCCCGACTTGTAATGTTGAAAAACACTACATCTCACTAAGTGACATTGTTTAATGCGGTTTTACGACGGTTGATATGTCAACCTAACCTAACATTCGCACTTGTATCTAAAGACGCTCAATTACACTGTTTCGTTCACAATTACGGTATTTGCTTGACCTCACAGTTTCTCACCAACTTATTACAGTACAGAACGCTGTATCTCGCTAAATGACATCGTTCTTTAAGGTTTCACGATACTTGCATGTGCTTTACCGAGAACTTCACAACATAGCAGTTTCGCACTTGTAACGGTACAACACGCAGTATTTGGCTTGTTCATGCCGTTTTGTGTGCTTTCACAACATTTTACCTATCGCAGTTTCGTACTCGCAATAAAACAACACTATCTCGTTAGATGACGTCGTTTTTGGTGGTTTCACGACGCTACCTAGCTTAAACTAACATAACTCAACCTAACATAACCTTCGCACTTCTATCGTTAGAAAACGTTTTACTCGCTACTTTACATTGCTTTCTACAACATTACGACGGTTTCAAGCGCTTTCACATTAGATATCGCAGTTCCCAACTTGTAAAGGTGAAAAACACTGCATCTCACTAAGTGACATTGTTTATTGCGGTTTTACGACGGTTCATACCTTAACCTAACGTAACCTAACCTAACCTAACCCAACCTAACCTAACATAACCTAACCTAACCTAACCTAACCAAACCTAACCTAACGTAACCTAACCTAACCTAACCTAACCTAACGACGTTTGCAAGCGCTTTCACATTAGATATCGCAGTTCCCAACTTGTAATGGTGAAAAACACTGCATCTCACTAAGTGACATTGTTTAATGCGGTTTTACGACGGTTCATATCTTAACCTAACCTAACATTCGTACTCGTATTGAAAAACGCTCTATTACACTGTTTCGTTCACAATTACGATATTTGCATAACCTCAGTTTTTCACCAACATATTGCAGTACAGAACGCTGTATCTCGCTAAATGACATTGTTCTTTAAGGTTTCACGATACTTGCATGCGCTTTAACGAGAATATCACAATAAAGCAGTTTCGCACTTGTAACGGCACAAGACGCAGTATCTGGCTAGTTCATGCCATTTTGTGTGCTTTCCCAATATTTCACCTATCGCAGTTTCGTACTCGCAATAAAACCACACTATCTCGTTAGATGACATCGTTTTTGGTGGTTTCACGACGCTACCTAGCTCAAACTAACCGAACCTTCGCACTTCTATCGTTAGAAAACGTTTTATTCGCTACTTTACAATGTTTTCTACAAGATTACGAAGGTTTCATGCGCTTTCACATTAGATATCGCAGTTCCCGACTTGTAATGGTGAAAAACACAGCATCTCACTAAGTGACATTGTTTAATGCGGTTTTAGCGCGGTTCATATCTTAACCTAACCTAACATTCGTACTTGTATTGAAAAACGCTCTATTACACTGTTTCGTTCACAATTACGATATTTGCATAACCTCACAGTTTTTCACCAACATATTGCAGTACAGAACGCTGTATCTCGCTAAATGACATTGTTCTTTAAGGTTTCACGATGCTTGCATGCGCTTTAACGAGAATATCACAATATAGCAGTTTCGCACTTGTAACGGTAGAACACGCAGTATTTGGCTTGTTCATGCCGTTTTGTGTGCATTCACAACATTTTACCTATCGCAGTTTCGTACTCGCAATAAAACAACACTATCTCGTTAGATGACGTCGTTTTTGGTGGTTTCACGACGCTACCTAGCTTAAACTAACCTAACTCAACCTAACATAAACTTCGGACTTCTATCGTTAGA
>NW_027464606.1:125000-135000 GCF_043290135.1 Rhipicephalus microplus
CTTGCATGCGCTTTAACGAGAATATCACAACATAGCAGTTTCGCACTTGTAACGGTACAACACGCAGTATTTGGCTTGTTCATGCCGTTTTGTGTGCTTTCACAACATTTCACCTATCGCAGTTTCGTACTCGCAATAAAACAACACTATCTCGTTAGATGACGTCGTTTTTGGTAGTTTCACGACGCTACCTAGCTTAAACTAACCTAACCTTCGCACTTCTATCGTTAGAAAACGTTTTATTCGCTGCTTTACAATGTTTTCTACAAGATTACGACGGTTTCATGCGCTTTCACATTAGATATCGCAGTTCCCGACTTGTAATGGTGAAAAACACAGCATCTCACTAAGTGACATTGTTTAATGCGGTTTTAGCGTGGTTCATATCTTAACCTAACCTAACCTAACCTAACCCAACCTAACCTAACCTTACTTAACCCAACCTAACCCAACCTAACCTAACCTAACCTAACCTAACCAAACCTTACCTAACATAACCTAACCTAACCTAACCTAACCTAACCTAACCAAACCTAACCTAACCTAACCTAACGTAACCTAACCTAACCTAACCTAACCTAACCTAACCTAACCTAACGACGTTTGCAAGCGCTTTCACATTAGATATCACAGTTCCCAACTTGTAAAGGTGAAAAACACTGCATCTCACTAAGTGACATTGTTTAATGCGGTTTTAGCGCGGTTCATATCTTAACCTAACCTAACATTCGTACTTGTATTGAAAAACGCTCTATTACACTGTTTCGTTCACAATTACGATATTTGCATAACCTCACAGTTTTTCACCAACATATTGCAGTACAGAACGCTGTATCTCGCTAAATGACATTGTTCTTTAAGGTTTCACGATGCTTGCATGCGCTTTAACGAGAATATCACAATATAGCAGTTTCGCACTTGTAACGGTAGAACACGCAGTATTTGGCTTGTTCATGCCGTTTTGTGTGCATTCACAACATTTTACCTATCGCAGTTTCGTACTCGCAATAAAACAACACTATCTCGTTAGATGACGTCGTTTTTGGTGGTTTCACGACGCTACCTAGCTTAAACTAACATAACTCAACCTAACATAAACTTCGGACTTCTATCGTTAGAAAACGTTTTACTCGCTACTTTACATTGCTTTCTACAACATTACGACGGTTTCAAGCGCTTTCACGTTAGATAACGCAGTTCCCAACTTGTAAAGGTGAAAAACACTGCATCTCACTAAGTGACATTGTGTAACGCGGATTTACGACGGTTCATACCTTAACCTAACGTAACCTAACCTAACCTAACCTAACCTTACCTAACCTAACCTAACCTAACCTAACCCAACCCAACCTAACCTAACCTAACCTAAACTAACCGAACCCAACCTAACCTAACCTAACCTAACCTAACCCAACCTAACCCAACCCAACCCAACCTAACCTAACCTAAGCTAACCTAACCTAACCTAACCAAACCTAACCTAACCTAACCTAACCTAACCTAAACTAACCTAACCTAACCTATTCTAACGTAACCTAACCTTACCTGATCTAACCTAACCTAACGTAACCTAACCTAACATAACCTAACGTAACCTAACCTAACCTAACCTAACGTAACCTAACCTAACCTAACCAAACCTAACCCAACCCAACCCAACCCAACAACACCCACCCCAACCTAACCTACCCTAACCTAACCTTACCTAACCTAACCAAGTTATCCTTACCTAACCTAACCAAATTATCCTTACCTAACCTAACCTAACCTAACGTAACCTAACCTAACCTAACGTAACCTAACCTAACCTAACCTAACCCAACGTAACCTAACCTAACCTAACCTAACCCAACTCAACCCAACCTAACCTAATCTAACCTAACCTAACCTAACCTAACCAAACCTAACCTAACCTAACCTAACCTAACCTAACCTAAGCTAACCTAACCTAACGACGGTTGCAAGCGCTTTCACATTAGATATCGCAGTTCCCGACTTGTAATGGTGAAAAACACTGCATCTGACTAAGTGACATTGTTTAATGCGGTTTTACGACGGTTCATATCTTAACCTAACCTAACATTCGCGCTTGTATCTCAAAACGCTCTATTACACTGTTTCGTTCACAATTACGATATTTGCATGACCTCACAGTTTTTCACCAACTTATCACAGTACAGAACGCTGTCTCTCGCTAAATGACATTGTTCTTTAAGGTTTCACGATGCTTGCATGCGCTTTAACGAGAATATCACAATATAGCAGTTTCGCACTTGTAACGGTAGAACACGCAGTATTTGGCTTGTTCATGCCGTTTTGTGTGCATTCACAACATTTTACCTATCGCAGTTTCGTACTCGCAATAAAACAACACTATCTCGTTAGATGACGTCGTTTTTGGTGGTTTCACGACGCTACCTAGCTTAAACTAACATAACTCAACCTAACATAAACTTCGGACTTCTATCGTTAGAAAACGTTTTACTCGCTACTTTACATTGCTTTCTACAACATTACGACGGTTTCAAGCGCTTTATTTCTTTATTTATTTATTTACCAGACCAAACTGGAAGGTCGCCAAGGCTAAAAGCCGTGAGAACGGCTTGACAAAGGCTTTCACGTTAGATAACGCAGTTCCCAACTTGTAAAGGTGAAAAACACTGCATCTCACTAAGTGACATTGTGTAACGCGGATTTACGACGGTTCATACCTTAACCTAACGTAACCTAACCTAACCTAACCTAACCTTACCTAACCTAACCTAACCTAACCTAACCCAACCCAACCTAACCTAACCTAACCTAAACTAACCGAACCCAACCTAACCTAACCTAACCTAACCTAACCCAACCTAACCCAACCCAACCCAACCTAACCTAACCTAAGCTAACCTAACCTAACCTAACCAAACCTAACCTAACCTAACCTAACCTAACGTAAACTAACCTAACCTAACCTATTCTAACGTAACCTAACCTTACCTGATCTAACCTAACCTAACGTAACCTAACCTAACATAACCTAACGTAACCTAACCTAACCTAACCTAACGTAACCTAACCTAACCTAACCAAACCTAACCCAACCCAACCCAACCCAACAACACCCACCCCAACCTAACCTACCCTAACCTAACCTTACCTAACCTAACCAAGTTATCCTTACCTAACCTAACCAAATTATCCTTACCTAACCTAACCTAACCTAACCTAACGTAACCTAACCTAACCTAACGTAACCTAACCTAACCTACCAGTGCATTCGACGATACCGCCAGGAGTGGATAATCATCAGTTCCTACACCAGCAACCATGGTCATCGACTACGATAATCAACGCCACTATCTTCGGGGGAGGCACCGCATATAAGCATTTTCCCGAAGAGGCTTGCTTGGGGCACGACACCGGTTCCGGAATGGAGCGCTTACCCTGTCTGCTCTTACAGGCTTTCCTGCTGATTTCTACTCCAGACGTGCTGCCTGATGCCGCCTTTCTGTGCGGCGTCACTTCATGCTCCGTGGAAATACCAGTGCATTCGACGATACCGCCAGGAGTGGATAATCATCAGTTCCTACACCAGCAACCATGGTCATCGACTACGATAATCAACGCCACTATCTTCGGGGGAGGCACCGCATATAAGCATTTTCCCGAAGAGGCTTGCTTGGGGCACGACACCGGTTCCGGAATGGAGCGCTTACCCTGTCTGCTCTTACAGGTTAGTTATTTAGACCGCTCTTGCTGTCCCCGCAGCAGCAATCGTTGCTTTCTTATGGTGTCGTGCCCAAGTGAACTGTTCCTTATGTTTGAACGCTGTAAGAATTGGTTTCGCATGTATACCAATAGCCTGCTTTTATTGCTATCCGGTGACGTTGAATCTAATCCCGGTCCTAACACAAACGAAGTTCTAACTACCGTCCTGGCCACTGTCCAGAGGATAGATTCCAGACAAGAAGAAATACTGAATGATCTGCGCGCCCTGAAACTTTGGCAGACATCTGTTGATGACGAACTAAAGCAGATATCCTCCCGGATGCATGCCGTGGAGGTGGACGTTATGGCTTTAAAGCAAAATGATGGTTCATCGACTTCCTTGTCACAAATTTCCGGCGTCAACATATGCGAAAAAATAAAGGCTATTGAATCGCGATGTGAAGATGCCGAGAACAGGTTACGACGTTCAAACCTGCTTTTCTTTGGCCTACCTGACGAACCGTCTGAGTCCTGGTTCTCATCCGAACAGAAAGTTATTCAATTATGTTCGGAGCACCTTGGCATAACACTTCAATCCTCGCAAGTTGAAAGAGCCCACAGGCTTGGAAGATACAACTCTGATAAGTGCAGACCGATCATCACAAAGTTCGCTTTCTTTAAAGACAAGCACAGCATCATGGAAATGGGCCACAAACTGAAGGGCACGCTCTTTGCCATCCGTGAGGATTTTGCTCCGCAAACACGGTTTGCTAGGAAAAAGTTGTTAGAATTTGGAAAAGCTAAAAACGTGCCTTTCAAGCTTTCAGTCGATAAACTGCGAATCGATAACGTTACTTACGTGTACGACGCAATCAATGACAAAATAACACCTGCATCGCAATAGCTCGCGCGTAGGTCGGCTACGCACACACTTGCAAACAATTTCCTGCCACATGCTGATCCCATTCCGTACAAGAACTTCACTTTATCATACACCAACATACGCAGTATTATTTCAAAGCGTACTGAGTTGTGCTCTTATCTTGAAAACAGCAACTGCGATATCTTGCTGCTTACGGAAACTTGGCTAAACCCTAATATCTCAGATAGTGAAGTTTTGCTTGACTCATCTGATTTCCATATTTTCAGAAAAGATAGGATAGGTAGAGCTGGTGGGGGGGTACTTATTGCCATAAAAAGTCATATCACATCTTTTGTGATTGACATTCCGTCACGGTTGGAAATTGTTTGGGTGTGCTCCTCATCACATGCATCCAAAACAATTTTCGGAGTATGTTACAGGCCGCCAGATTGCTCGGAAAGTTTTGTTACAGATTTGCACGACAACTTGACAAATTTGCGCTCTAAGTTTCCTAAAGCTGACGTTTTCCTCTTGGGCGATTTCAACTACCCTGAAATTGACTGGTCCAATCTAACTTCCCTCTCACGCAATTCCAGAGAGTTCCTCGATCTAACCCTTGACTTCTCTTTTGTTCAATTAATTGACCAACCCACGCGCCAACACAACATTCTTGACCTGCTTCTATCGTCAGCTCCTGAAAAAGCTACATCAACCTTATATCTAGATGGTCTCAGTGACCACCGTCTCATTCAGGTATCTATTAGCTTACCTGCATCCAAGCCTTATGTCTCTCCAAGGCCAATACTTGATTATAAAAGAGGTGATTATCAATCCATAAATCAGAGTTTAGTTGACTTCTCTCACTCATTTATGGCCTCTTTCTTCAACCGCTCAGTCAACGAAAATTGGTGCCTTTATAAAGAAAAATTGTTGAGCCTGGTGCATGAACATATCCCTCGCTTGACAATTCGCGTAAATACATCTAAACCATGGTTTACCCGTACACTTCGCACCCTTCGAAATAAAAAGAAGCGTCTTTTCAGTAAGGCAAAGTTATTGCAATCTTCGGTAGCATGGGCGAAGCATCGTGATTCTGATAAGGTTTATTGTCATGCTGTGCGTCAGGCGAAACACAAGTTCTTTTCACATGACCTACAGTCACTTTTAAAAAACGACCCTAAGAAATTCTGGAAATCAATCGCCCCCACACGCTCTAACACTCGTATCACGATTTTGAACAGTGCCGGTGTTACGGTCTCTCCTGAATCTTGCCCAGTGGTGTTTAATAATTACTTCACTTCAGTTTTTACGAAAGAAAATTACACTAACATGCCTCTGCCACCTACATTTCAGTATCGTTTTATGGATCCTATAGAGATTAATCCTGCAGGTATCTCTTCCCTAATTACAAATCTCAAGACGTCCACATGTTCAGGTGTCGACGGCATAAACTCTAAAATCTTAAAGCATACCGTTGTTCCGTCTAGTACCATTCTCGGTCACATCTTTCAGCAATCGTTACAAACTGGCGAGATTCCATATGACTGGAAAATCGCTAAGGTCATTCCGGTCTTCAAATCCGGGGACAAATGCCTGCCCAGTAATTATCGTCCCATATCCTTAACGAGCATCCCATGTAAGCTACTTGAGCACATTATTTCTTCACATGTTGCATCACACTTAGAACAAAACCAATACTTTTTTAAAAATCAGCACGGCTTCCGCAAAGGACTTTCCTGTGATACACAGCTTATCGAATTCACGCATGAGATCTTTAACAATATGGATGAAAATTTACCAACAGACAGCATATTCATCGACTTTTCTAAGGCATTTGACCGCGTTGCACATTGTCGTTTAATAGCTAAAGTATCATCTCTGAACTTAGATTCACTTACAGTCTCTTGGATTAGGAACTTCCTGTGTTTTCGCAAACAGTGTACTGTAATTGATAACATGTCTTCCCCTCTCTCGGAGGTGACATCTGGTGTCCCTCAGGGGAGCGTTATTGGCCCTTTGTTATTTTTAATTTTTATCAATGATCTTCCCTCAGAAATCACGTCATCAATTCGCCTCTTCGCGGACGACTGCATAATCTATCGCAAAATCACTTCACCATCAGATCATACAGCTCTGCAGCAAGACCTTGATCGTGTAACCACATGGTGCTCAGATTGGCAAATGTCATTAAACGTTGATAAGTGCAATCAAATGACCTTCACTCGAAAGCGCTCACTCTCAACATTTCAGTATTTCCTTGATGGTAGCCCTCTAAGACCTACTTCATCTTATAAGTATCTAGGCATCCATCTGGCATCGAACCTTTCTTGGGCTAGTCATATCAACAAGATTACTGCTGACGCGTCACGAACGCTTGGTTACCTAAAACGCAACCTTCGTGATGCACCTCCTACCACACGCAAGCTCGCTTACCAAACACTCGTGCGCCCTAAACTCGAATACGCTTCTTCTATATGGTCACCTGACCAAGATTATCTATCCCGAAGCCTGGAATCGGTCCAAAACCGCGCTGCTCGCTTTATCACCGGTAACTACAGCAGGCATTCTAGTGTAACTAAAATCAAGCAGTCGCTCTCTCTTTCCTCTCTCGCCTCCCGCAGAAACATTTCTCTTTTATGTCTGTTGCACAGAATCATCAACAGCAAGCACAGTTTTTTCTTGCCACTTCTCAAACCTCATCGATATTCCCGTCGTTTGCAGCATAACCTCAGTTTTCAGCGTCTATACGGGCACACTAACGCCTATAATTCATCTTCATTACCACGTGCCATTGTACTCTGGAACAATCTTCCTGAAAATATAGCAAACGTGAAAGAAACCGAGATCTTTAGAGGCTTGCTTGAAAAACTGCCTCTTGAACTCTAGATGTGTGCGCCTTACCTATTGTACTCCTGCTAGTTTCTGATTCTTAACGCGGTCGCCTCTAACACTGTAACGCTTCTTGTATTATATAGTTATGTTGTATCGTTTGGAATTGTATAACGTTATTGTTTGCTATTTCTCTCATCTGTATCTTTTTTGCGCAGCCAAGTGCTTTTTGGCTTTTATAGAAAAATATTTCACAATTTTGTATTGTATACTTGCGTATTATCGTTCCGAATTATATAATGTTATTGTTTGCTGCTTCTTTCGTTCTTTTCTTTTTTTACGCAGCCAGACTTTTGCATATGTATATATTTTCATTGCTCTTTGAAAATCAAAATGTACCCCCCCCTCACGCAATGTTCCCTCGTGGAACCCGTGAGGTACTTGTATAAATAAATAAAAAACGTAACCTAACCTAACCTAACCTAACCCAACTCAACCCAACCTAACCTAATCTAACCTAACCTAACCTAACCTAACCAAACCTAACCTAACCTAACCTAACCTAACCTAAGCTAACCTAACCTAACGACGGTTGCAAGCGCTTTCACATTAGATATCGCAGTTCCCGACTTGTAATGGTGAAAAACACTGCATCTCACTAAGTGACATTGTTTAATGCGGTTTTACGACGGTTCCTATCTTAACCTAACCTAACATTCGCGCTTGTATCTCAAAACGCTCTATTACACTGTTTCGTTCACAATTACGATATTTGCATGACCTCACAGTTTTTCACCAACTTATCACAGTACAGAACGCTGTCTCTCGCTAAATGACATCATTCTTTAAGGTTTCACGATGCTTGCATGCGCTTTAACGAGAATATCACAACATAGCAGTTTCGCACTTGTAACGGTACAACACGCAGTATTTGGCTTGTTCATGCCGTTTTGTGTACTTTCACAACATTTCACCTATTGCAGTTTCGTACATGCAATAAAACAACACTTTCTCGTTAGATGACGTCCTTTTTGGTGGTCTCACGACGCTACATAGCCTAAACTAACATAAGTCAACCTAATATAACCTTCGCACTTCTATCGTTAGAAAACGTTTTACTCGCTACTTTACAATGCTCTCTACAACATTACGACAGTTTCATGCGCTTTCACAAGAGATATCGCAGTTCCCGACTTGCAATGGTGAAAAACACTGCATCTCACTTAGTGACATTGTTTCATGCGGTTTTACGACGGTTCATATCTTAACCTAACCTAACGTTCGCGCTTGTATCTCAAAACGCTCTATTACACTGTTTCGTTCACAATTACGATATTTGCATGACCTCACAGTTTTTCACCAACTTATTACAGTACAGAACGCTGTCGCTCGCTAAATGACATCATGCTTTAAGGTTTCACGATGCTTGCATGCGCTTTAACCAGAATATCACAACATAGCAGTTTCGCACTTGTAATGGTAGAACACGCAGTATTTGGCTTGTTCATGCCGTTTTGTGTGCTTTCACAACATTTCGCCTATTGCAGTTTCGTACATGAAATAAAACAATTATATCTCGTTAGATGACGTCCTTTTTGGTGGTTTCACGACGCTACCTAGCTTAAACTAACATAATTCAACCTAACATAACCTTCGCACTTCTATCGTTAGAAAACGTTTTACTCGCTACTTTACAATGCTCTCTACAACATTTCGACGGTTTCATGCGCTTTCACATCAGATATCGATGTTCCCGACTTGTAATGGTGAAAAACACTGCATCTCACAAAGTGACATTGTTTATTGCGGTTTTACGACGGTTCATATCTTAACCTAACCCAACATTCGCGCTTGTATCTCAAAAAAACGCTCTATTACACTGTTTCGTTCACAATTACGATATTTGCATGACCTCACAGTTTTTCACCAACTTATTACAGTACAGAACGCTGTCTCTCGCTAAATGACATCATTCTTTAAGGTTTCACGATGCTTGCATGCGCTTTAACGAGAATATCACAACATAGCAGTTTCGCACTTGTAACGGTACAACACGCAGTATTTGGCTTGTTCATGCCGTTTTGTGTGCTTTCACAACATTTCACCTATCGCAGTTTCGTACTCGCAATAAAACAACACTATCTCGTTAGATGACGTCGTTTTTGGTAGTTTCACGACGCTACCTAGCTTAAACTAACCTAACCTTCGCACTTCTATCGTTAGAAAACGTTTTATTCGCTGCTTTACAATGTTTTCTACAAGATTACGACGGTTTCATGCGCTTTCACATTAGATATCGCAGTTCCCGACTTGTAATGGTGAAAAACACAGCATCTCACTAAGTGACATTGTTTAATGCGGTTTTAGCGCGGTTCATATCTTAACCTAACCTAACCTAACCTAACCCAACCTAACCTAACCTTACTTAACCCAACCTAACCCAACCTAACCTAACCTAACCTAACCTAACCTAACCTAACCAAACCTTACCTAACATAACCTAACCTAACCTAACCTAACCTAACCAAACCTAACCTAACCTAACCTAACGTAACCTAACCTAACCTAACCTAACCTAACCTAACCTAACGACGTTTGCAAGCGCTTTCCCATTAG
>NW_027464606.1:142500-155000 GCF_043290135.1 Rhipicephalus microplus
CGCTTTAACCAGAATATCACAACATAGCAGTTTCGCACTTGTAATGGTAGAACACGCAGTATTTGGCTTGTTCATGCCGTTTTGTGTGCTTTCACAACATTTCGCCTATTGCAGTTTCGTACATGAAATAAAACAATTATATCTCGTTAGATGACGTCCTTTTTGGTGGTTTCACGACGCTACCTAGCTTAAACTAACATAATTCAACCTAACATAACCTTCGCACTTCTATCGTTAGAAAACGTTTTACTCGCTACTTTACAATGCTCTCTACAACATTTCGACGGTTTCATGCGCTTTCACATCAGATATCGATGTTCCCGACTTGTAATGGTGAAAAACACTGCATCTCACAAAGTGACATTGTTTATTGCGGTTTTACGACGGTTCATATCTTAACCTAACCCAACATTCGCGCTTGTATCTCAAAAAAACGCTCTATTACACTGTTTCGTTCACAATTACGATATTTGCATGACCTCACAGTTTTTCACCAACTTATTACAGTACAGAACGCTGTCTCTCGCTAAATGACATCATTCTTTAAGGTTTCACGATGCTTGCATGCGCTTTAACGAGAATATCACAACATAGCAGTTTCGCACTTGTAACGGTACAACACGCAGTATTTGGCTTGTTCATGCCGTTTTGTGTGCTTTCACAACATTTCACCTATCGCAGTTTCGTACTCGCAATAAAACAACACTATCTCGTTAGATGACGTCGTTTTTGGTAGTTTCACGACGCTACCTAGCTTAAACTAACCTAACCTTCGCACTTCTATCGTTAGAAAACGTTTTATTCGCTGCTTTACAATGTTTTCTACAAGATTACGACGGTTTCATGCGCTTTCACATTAGATATCGCAGTTCCCGACTTGTAATGGTGAAAAACACAGCATCTCACTAAGTGACATTGTTTAATGCGGTTTTAGCGCGGTTCATATCTTAACCTAACCTAACCTAACCTAACCCAACCTAACCTAACCTTACTTAACCCAACCTAACCCAACCTAACCTAACCTAACCTAACCTAACCTAACCTAACCAAACCTTACCTAACATAACCTAACCTAACCTAACCTAACCTAACCTAACCAAACCTAACCTAACCTAACCTAACGTAACCTAACCTAACCTAACCTAACCTAACCTAACCTAACCTAACGACGTTTGCAAGCGCTTTCCCATTAGATATCGCAGTTCCCGACTTGTAATGGTGAAAAACACTGCATCCCACTAAGTGACAGTGTTTAATGCGGTTTTACGACGGTTCATATCTTAACCTAACTTAAGATTCGCACTTGTATTGAAAAACGCTCTATTACACTGTTTCGTTCACAATTACGATATTTGCATAACCTCACAGTTTTTCACCAACTTATTGCAGTACAGAACGCTGTGTCTCGCTAAATGACATCGTTCTTTAAGGTTTCACGATGCTTGCATGCGCTTTAACGAGAATATCACATTATCGCAGTTTCGCACTTGTAACGGTACAACACGCAGTATCTGGCTTGTTCATGCCGTTTTGTGTACTTTCACATTTCACCTATTGCAGTTTCGTACATGCAATAAAACAACACTATCTCGTTAGATGACGTCCTTTTTGGTGGTCTCACGACGCTACATAACTTAAACTAACATAACTCAACCTAATATAACCTTCGCACTTCTATCGTTAGAAAATGTTTTACTCGCTACTTTACATTGCTTTCTACAACATTACGATGGTTTCAAGCGCTTTCACATTAGATATCACAGTTCCCAACTTGTAAAGGTGAAAAACACTGCATCTCACTAAGTGACATTGTTTAATGCGGTTTTACGACGGTTCATACCTTAACCTAACCTAACCTAACCTAACCTAACCTTACCTAACCTAACCTAACCTAACCTAACCCAACCCAACCCAACCTAACCTAACCTAACCTAACCTAAACTAACCTAACCCAACCTAACCTAACCTAACCTAACCTAACCCAACCTAACCCAACCCAACCCAACCTAACCTAACCTAAGCTAACCTAACCTAACCTAACCAAACCTAACCTAACCTAACTTAACCTAACCTAACGTAACCTAACCTAACCTATTCTAACGTAACCTAACCTTACCTGACCTAACCTAACCTAACGTAACCTAACCTAACCTAACATAACCTAACGTAACCTAACCTAACCTAACGTAACCTAACCTAACCTAACCCAACCTAACCTAACCTAACCTAACCTAACCCAACTCAACCCAACCTAACCTAATCTAACCTGACCTAACCTAACCTAACCAAACCTAACCTAACCTAACCTAACCTAACCTAACGACGGTTGCAAGCGCTTTCACATTAAATATCGCAGTTCCCCACTTTTAATGGTGAAAAACACTGTATCAGTAATTGACATTGTTTAATGCGGTTTTACGACGGTTCATATCTTAACCTAACCTAACATTCGCACTTGTATCTAAAAACGCTCTATTATACTGTTTTGTTCACAATTACGATATTTGCATAACCTCACAGTTTTTCACCAACTTATTGCAGTACAGAACGCTGTATCTCGCTAAATGACATTGTTCTTTAAGGTTTCACGATGCTTGCATGCGCTTTAACGAGAATATCACAACATAGCAGTTTCGCACTTGTAACGGTAGAACACGCAGTATTTGGCTTGTTCACTCCGTTTTGTGTGCTTTCACAACATTTCACCTATCGCAGTTTAATACTCGCTATAAAACAACACTATCTCGTTAGATGACGTCGTTTTTGGTAGTTTCACGACGCTACCAAGCTTAAACTAACCTAACCTAACCTAACCTTCGACCTTCTATCGTTAGAAAACGTTTTACTCGCCACTTTACAATGTTTTCTACAAGATTACGACGGTTTCATGCGCTTTCACATTAGATATCGTAGTTCCCGACTTGTAATGTTGAAAAACACTACATCTCACTAAGTGACATTGTTTAATGCGGTTTTACGACGGTTGATATGTCAACCTAACCTAACATTCGCACTTGTATCTAAAGACGCTCAATTACACTGTTTCGTTCACAATTACGGTATTTGCTTGACCTCACAGTTTCTCACCAACTTATTACAGTACAGAACGCTGTATCTCGCTAAATGACATCGTTCTTTAAGGTTTCACGATACTTGCATGCGCTTTACCGAGAATGTCACAACATAGCAGTTTCGCACTTGTAATGTACAACACGCAGTATTTGGCTTGTTCATGCCGTTTTTTGTGCTTTCACAACATTTTACCTATCGCAGTTTCGTACTCGCAATAAAACAACACTATCTCGTTAGATGACGTCGTTTTTGGTGGTTTCACGACGCTACCTAGCTTAAACTAACATAACTCAACCTAACATAACCTTCGCACTTCTATCGTTAGAAAACGTTTTACTCGCTACTTTACATTGCTTTCTACAACATTACGACGGTTTCAAGCGCTTTCACATTAGATATCGCAGTTCGCAACTTGTAAAGGTGAAAAACACTGCATCTCACTAAGTGACATTGTTTAATGCGGTTTTACGACGGTTCATACCTTAACCTAACGTAACCTAACCTAACCTAACCTAACCTTACCTAACCTAACCTAACCTAACCCAACCCAACCCAACCTAACCTAAACTAACCTAACCCAACCTAACCTAACCTAACCTAACCTAACCCAACCTAACCCAACCCAACCCAACCTAACCTAACCTAAGCTAACCTAACCTAACCTAACCAAACCTAACCTAACCTAACTTAACCTAACCTAACGTAACCTAACCTAACCTAACCTAACCTAACCTAACTTAACCTAACCTAACGTAACCTAACCTAACCTATTCTAACGTAACCTAACCTTACCTGACCTAACCTAACCTAACGTAACCTAACCTAACCTAACATAACCTAACGTAACCTAACCTAACATAACCTAACGTAACCTAACCTAACCTAACCCAACCTAAACCAACCCAACCCAACCCAACAACACCCAACCCAACCTAACCTATCCTAACCTAACCTTACCTAACCTAACCAAATTATCCTTACCTAACCTAACCTAACCTAACGTAACCTAACCTAACCTAACCTAACGTAACCTAACCTAACCTAACCTAACCTGACCTAACCCAACCTAACCTAACCTAACCTAACCTAACCCAACTCAACCCAACCTAACCTAATCTAACCTAACCTAACCTAACCTAACCTAACCAACCCTAACCTAACCTAACCTAACCTAACCTAACGACGGTTGCAAGCGCTTTCACATTAAATATCGCAGTTCCCCACTTTTAATGGTGAAAAACACTGCATCTCAGTAATTGACATTGTTTAATGCGGTTTTACGACGGTTCATATCTTAACCTAACCTAACATTCGCACTTGTATCTAAAAACGCTCTATTACACTGTTTTGTTCACAATTACGATATTTGCATAACCTCACAGTTTTTCACCAACTTATTGCAGTACAGAACGCTGTATCTCGCTAAATGACATTGTTCTTTAAGGTTTCACGATGCTTGCATGCGCTTTAACGAGAATATCACATTATAGCAGTTTCGCACTTGTAACGGTACAACACGCAGTATCTGGCTTGTTCAAGCCGTTTTGTGTACATTCACAACATTTCACCTATTGCAGTTTCGTACATGCAATAAAACAACACTATCTCGTTAGATGACGTCCTTTTTGGTGGTCTCACGACGCTATATAGCTTAAACTAACATAACTCAAGCTAACCTTCGCACTTCTATCGTTAGAAAACGTTTTATTCGCAACTTTACAATGTTTTCTACAAGATTACGACGGTTTCATGCGCTTTCACATTAGATATCGTAGTTCCCGACTTGTAATGTTGAAAAACACTACATCTCACTAAGTGACATTGTTTAATGCGGTTTTACGACGGTTGATATCTCAACCTAACCTAACATTCGCACTTGTATCTAAATACGCTCAATTACACTGTTTTGTTCACAATTACGATATTTGCTTGACCTCACAGTTTCTCACCAACTTATTACAGTACAGAACGCTGTATCTCGCTAAATGACGTCGTTCTTTAAGGTTTCACGATACTTGCATGCGCTTTAACGAGAATATCACAATAAAGCAGTTTCGCACTTGTAACGGCACAAGACGCAGTATCTGGCTAGTTCATGCCATTTTGTGTGCTTTCCCAATATTTCACCTATCGCAGTTTCGTACTCGCAATAAAACCACACTATTTCGTTAGATGACATCGTTTTTGGTGGTTTCACGACGCTACCTAGCTCAAACTAACCGAACCTTCGCACTTCTATCGTTAGAAAACGTTTTATTCGCTACTTTACAATGTTTTCTACAAGATTACGACGGTTTCATGCGCTTTCACATTAGATATCGCAGTTCCCGACTTGTAATGGTGAAAAACACAGCATCTCACTAAGTGACATTGTTTAATGCGGTTTTAGCGCGGTTCATATCTTAACCTAACCTAACCTTACCTAAACCAACCTAACCTAACCTAACCTAACCAAACCTTACCTAACATACCCTAACCTAACCTAACCTAACCTAACCTAACCTAACCAAACCTAACCTAACCTAACCTAACGTAACCTAACCTAACCTAACCTAACGACGTTTGCAAGCGCTTTCACATTAGATATCGCAGTTCCCGACTTGTAATGGTGAACAACACTGCATCTCATAAAGTGACATTGTTTAATGCGGTTTTACGACGGTTCATATCTTAACCTAACCTAACATTCGGACTTGTATTAAAAAACGCTCTATTACACTGTTTCGTTCACAATTAGGATATTTGCATAACGTCACAGTTTTTCACCAACTTATTGCAGTACAGAACGCTGTACTAAATGACATCGTTCTTTAAGGTTTCACGATGCTTGCATGCGCTTTAACGAGAATATCACAACATAGCAGTTTCGCACTTGTAACGGTACAACACGCAGTATTTGGCTTGTTCATGCCGTTTTGTGTGCTTTCACAACATTTCACCTATCACAGTTTCGTACTCGCAATAAAACAACACTATCTCGTTAGATGACGTTGTTTTTGGTAGTTTCACGACGCTACCTAGCTTAAACTAACATAACTCAACCTAACATGACCTTCGCACTTCTATCGTTAGAAAACGTTTTACTCGCTACATTACATTGCTTTCTACAACATTACGACGGTTTCAAGTGCTTTCACATTAGATATCACAGTTCCCAACTTGTAAAGGTGAAAAACACTGCATCTCACTAAGTGACATTGTTTAACGAGAATATCACAACATAGCAGTTTCGCACTTGTAACGGTACAACACGCAGTATTTGGCTTGTTCATGCCGTTTTGTGTGCTTTCACAACATTTCACCTATCACAGTTTCGTACTCGCAATAAAACAACACTATCTCGTTAGATGACGTTGTTTTTGGTAGTTTCACGACGCTACCTAGCTTAAACTAACATAACTCAACCTAACATGACCTTCGCACTTCTATCGTTAGAAAACGTTTTACTCGCTACTTTACATTGCTTTCTACAACATTACGACGGTTTCAAGCGCTTTCACATTAGATATCACAGTTCCCAACTTGTAAAGGTGAAAAACACTGCATCTCACTAAGTGACATTGTTTAATGCGGTTTTACGACGATTCATACCTTAACCTAACCTAACCTAACCTAACCTAACCTAACCTTACCTAACCTAACCTAACCTAACCCAACCCAACCCAACCTAACCTAACCTAACCTAACCTAAACTAACCTAACCCAACCTAACCTAACCTAACCTAACCCAACCCAACCTAACCCAACCCAACCCAACCTAACCTAACCTAAGCTAACCTAACCTAACCTAACCAAACCTAACCTAACCTAACTTAACCTAACCTAACGTAACCTAACCTAACCTATTCTAACGTAACCTAACCTTACCTGACCTAACCTAACCTAACGTAACCTAACCTAACCTAACATAACCTAACGTAACCTAACCTAACCTAACGTAACGAAACCTAACCTAACCTAACCCAACCTAACCCAACCCAACCCAACCCAACAACACCCAACCCAACCTAACCTAACCTAACCTAACCTTACCTAACCTAACCAAATTATCCTTACCTAACCTAACCTAACCTAACGTAACCTAACCTAACCTAACCTAACGTAACCTAACCTAACCTAACGTAACCTAACCTAACCTAACCCAACCTAACCTAACCTAACCTAACCTAACCCAACTCAACCCAACCTAACCTAATCTAACCTAACCTAACCTAACCTAACCAAACCTAACCTAACCTAACCTAACCTAACCTAACCTAACGACGGTTGCAAGCGCTTTCACATTAAATATCGCAGTCCCCCACTTTTAATGGTGAAAAACACTGTATCAGTAATTGACATTGTTTAATGCGGTTTTACGACGGTTCATATCTTAACCTAACCTAACATTCGCACTTGTATCTAAAAACGCTCTATTATACTGTTTTGTTCACAATTACGATATTTGCATAACCTCACAGTTTTTCACCAACTTATTGCAGTACAGAACGCTGTATCTCGCTAAATGACATTGTTCTTTAAGGTTTCCCGATGCTTGCATGCGCTTTAACGAGAATATCACAATATAGCAGTTTCGCACTTGTAACGGTAGAACACGCAGTATTTGGCTTGTTCATGCCGTTTTGTGTGCTTTCACAACATTTCACCTATCGCAGTTTAATACTCGCTATAAAACAACACTATCTCGTTAGATGACGTCGTTTTTGGTAGTTTAACGACGCTACCTAGCTTAAACTAACCTAACCTAACCTAACCTTCGACCTTCTATCGTTAGAAAACGTTTTACTCGCCACTTTACAATGTTTTCTACAAGATTACGACGGTTTCATGCGCTTTCACATTAGATATCGTAGTTCCCGACTTGTAATGTTGAAAAACACTACATCTCACTAAGTGACATTGTTTAATGCGGTTTTACGACGGTTGATATGTCAACCTAACCTAACATTCGCACTTGTATCTAAAGACGCTCAATTACACTGTTTCGTTCACAATTACGGTATTTGCTTGACCTCACAGTTTCTCACCAACTTATTACAGTACAGAACGCTGTATCTCGCTAAATGACATCGTTCTTTAAGGTTTCACGATACTTGCATGCGCTTTACCGAGAATGTCACAACATAGCAGTTTCGCACTTGTAACGGTACAACACGCAGTATTTGGCTTGTTCATGCCGTTTTTTGTGCTTTCACAACATTTTACCTATCGCAGTTTCGTACTCGCAATAAAACAACACTATCTCGTTAGATGACGTCGTTTTTGGTGGTTTCACGACACTACCTAGCTTAAACTAACATAACTCAACCTAACATAACCTTCGCACTTCTATCGTTAGAAAACGTTTTACTCGCTACTTTACATTGCTTTCTACAACATTACGACGGTTTCAAGCGCTTTCACATTAGATATCGCAGTTCCCAACTTGTAAAGGTGAAAAACACTGCATCTCACTAAGTGACATTGTTTATTGCGGTTTTACGACGGTTCATACCTTAACCTAACGTAACCTAACCTAACCTAACCCAACCTAACCTAACACAACCTAACCTAACCTAACCTAACCAAACCTAACCTAACGTAACCTAACCTAACCTAACCTAACCTAACGACGTTTGCAAGCGCTTTCACATTAGATATCGCAGTTCCCAACTTGTAATGGTGAAAAACACTGCATCTCACTAAGTGACATTGTTTAATGCGGTTTTACGACGGTTCATATCTTAACCTAACCTAACATTCGTACTTGTATTGAAAAACGCTCTATTACACTGTTTCGTTCACAATTACGATATTTGCATAACCTCACAGTTTTTCACCAACATATTGCAGTACAGAACGCCGTATCTCGCTAAATGACATTGTTCTTTAAGGTTTCACGATGCTTGCATGCGCTTTAACGAGAATATCACAATATAGCAGTTTCGCACTTGTAACGGTAGAACACGCAGTGTTTGGCTTGTTCAGGCCGTTTTGTGTGCATTCACAACATTTCACCTATCGCAGTTTAATACTCGCTATAAAACAACACTATCTCGTTAGATGACGTCGTTTTTGGTAGTTTCACGACGCTACATAGCTTAAACTAACATAACTCAAGCTAACCTTCGCACTTCTATCGTTAGAAAACGTTTTACTCGCAACTTTACAATGTTTTCTACAAGACTACGACGGTTTCATGCGCTTTCACATTAGATATCGTAGTTCCCGACTTGTAATGTTGAAAAACACTACATCTCACTAAGTGACATTGTTTAATGCGGTTTTACGACGGTTGATATCTCAACCTAACCTAACATTCGCACTTGTATCTAAATACACTCAATTACACTGTTTCGTTCACAATTACGATATTTGCTTGACCTCACAGTTTCTCACCAACTTATTACAGTACAGAACGCTGTATCTCGCTAAATGACATCGTTCTTTAAGGTTTCACGATACTTGCATGCGCTTTAACGAGAATATCACAATAAAGCAGTTTCGCACTTGTAACGGCACAAGACGCAGTATCTGGCTAGTTCATGCCATTTTGTGTGCTTTCCCAATATTTCACCTATCGCAGTTTCGTACTCGCAATAAAACCACACTATCTCGTTAGATGACATCGTTTTTGGTGGTTTCACGACGCTACCTAGCTCAAACTAACCGAACCTTCGCACTTCTATCGTTAGAAAACGTTTTATTCGCTACTTTACAATGTTTTCGACAAGATTACGACGGTTTCATGCGCTTTCACATTAGATATCGCAGTTCCCGACTTGTAATGGTGAAAAACACAGCATCTCACTAAGTGACATTGTTTAATGCGGTTTTCGCGCGGTTCATATCTTAACCTAACCTAACCTTACCTAAACCAACCTAACCTAACCTAACCTAACCAAACCTTACCTAACATACCCTAACCTAACCTAACCTAACCTAACCAAACCTAACCTAACCTAACGTAACCTAACCTAACCTAACCTAACGACGTTTGCAAGCGCTTTCACATTAGATATCGCAGTTCCCGACTTGTAATGGTGAAAAACACTGCATCTCACTAAGTGACATTGTTTAATGCGGTTTTACGACGGTTCATATCTTAACCTAACCTAACATTCGCACTTGTATTAAAAAACGCTCTATTACACTGTTTCGTTCACAATTAGGATATTTGCATAACGTCACAGTTTTTCACCAACTTATTGCAGTACAGAACGCTGTACTAAATGACATCGTTCTTTAAGGTTTCACGATGCTTGCATGCGCTTTAACGAGAATATCACAACATAGCAGTTTCGCACTTGTAACGGTACAACACGCAGTATTTGGCTTGTTCATGCCGTTTTGTGTGCCTTCACAACATTTCACCTATCGCAGTTTCGTACTCGCAATAAAACAACACTATCTCGTTAGATGACGTTGTTTTTGGTAGTTTCACGACGCTACCTAGCTTAAACTAACAAAACTCAACCTAACATGACCTTCGCACTTCTATCGTTAGAAAACGTTTTACTCGCTACTTTACATTGCTTTCTACAATATTACGACGGTTTCAAGCGCTTTCACATTAGATATCACAGTTCCCAACTTGTAAAGGTGAAAAACACTGCATCTCACTAAGTGACATTGTTTAACGAGAATATCACAACATAGCAGTTTCGCACTTGTAACGGTACAACACGCAGTATTTGGCTTGTTCATGCCGTTTTGTGTGCTTTCACAACATTTCACCTATCGCAGTTTCGTACTCGCAATAAAACAACACTATCTCGTTAGATGACGTTGTTTTTGGTAGTTTCACGACGCTACCTAGCTTAAACTAACATAACTCAACCTAACATGACCTTCGCACTTCTATCGTTAGAAAACGTTTTACTCGCTACTTTACATTGCTTTCTACAACATTACGACGGTTTCAAGCGCTTTCACATTAGATATCACAGTTCCCAACTTGTAAAGGTGAAAAACACTGCATCTCACTAAGTGACATTGTTTAATGCGGTTTTACGATGGTTCATACCTTAACCTAACCTAACCTAACCTAACCTAACCTTACCTAACCTAACCTAACCTAACCCAACCCAACCTAACCTAACCTAACCTAAACTAACCTAACCCAACCTAACCTAACCTAACCTAAACTAACCCAACCTAACCCAACCCAACCCAACCTAACCTAACCTAAGCTAACCTAACCTAACCTAACCAAACCTAACCTAACCTAACTTAACCTAACCTAACGTAACCTAACCTAACCTATTCTAACGTAACCTAACCTTACCTGACCTAACCTAACCTAACGTAACCTAACCTAACCTAACCCAACCTAACCCAACCCAACCCAACCCAACAACACCCAACCCAACCTAACCTAACCTAACCTAACCTTACCTAACCTAACCAAATTATTCTTACCTAACCTAACCTAACCTAACGTAACGTAACCTAACCTAACCTAACGTAACCTAACCTAACCTAACGTAACCTAACCTAACCTAACCCAACCTAACCTAACCTAACCTAACCTAACCCAACTCAACCCAACCTAACCTAATCTAACCTAACCTAACCTAACCAAACCTAACCTAACGACGGTTGCAAGCGCTTTCACATTAACTATCGCAGTTCCCCACTTTTAATGGTGAAAAACACTGCATCTCAGTAATTGACATTGTTTAATGCGGTTTTACGACGGTTCATATCTTAACCTAACCTAACATTCGCACTTGTATCTAAAAACGCTCTATTACACTGTTTTGTTCACAATTACGATATTTGCATAACCTCACAGTTTTTCACCAACTTATTGCAGTACAGAACGCTGTATCTCGCTAAATGACATTGTTCTTTAAGGTTTCACGATGCTTGCATGCGCTTTAACGAGAATATCACAATATAGCAGTTTCGCACTTGTAACGGTAGAACACGCAGTATTTGGCTTGTTCATGCCGTTTTGTGTGCTTTCACAACATTTCACCTATCGCAGTTTAATACTCGCTATAAAACAACACTATCTCGTTAGATGACGTCGTTTTTGGTTGTTTCACGACGCTACCGAGCCTAAACTAACCTAACCTAACCTAACCTTCGCACTTCTATCGTTAGAAAACGTTTTACTCGCCACTTTACAATGTTTTCTACAAGATTACGACGGTTTCATGCGCTTTCACATTAGATATCGTAGTTCCCGACTTGTAATGTTGAAAAACACTACATCTCACTAAGTGACATTGTTTAATGCGGTTTTACGATGGTTGATATGTCAACCTAACCTAACATTCGCACTTGTATCTAAAGACGCTCAATTACACTGTTTCGTTCACAATTACGATATTTGCTTGACCTCAGTTTCTCAACAACTTATTACAGTACAGAACGCTGTATCTCGCTAAATGACATCGTTCTTTAAGGTTTCACGATACTTGCATGCGCTTTACCGAGAA